>NC_092491.1:2203301-2378301 GCF_047495875.1 Pithys albifrons albifrons
TTTCTCTTGTTAGCAACGAAAAGTTGCACTTTGCGAGATGAGCTTCCCCTAAGGAACAACGTTGTTTTTCACCGAGACAGAAAGATCCAGGCCTGGATTTTAAGATGCATATTATTCACCTACCAAAGCCATAAGAAATGTGTGTCCTTATGCCTTCTGTCTTGCAAGAATCAGCTGTTTCTCTTGTTAGCAACGAAAAGTTGCACTTTGCGAGATGAGCTTCCCCTGAGGAACAAGGTTGTTTTTTACCGAGAAAGAAAGATCCAGTCCTGGATTCTCAGATGCATATGAGAATCTTTCTAAAGCCATAAGAAATATGTGTCCTGATACATTCTTTCTGGCAGGAATCGACTCTTTCACTTGTTAGCAGAAAAATGCTACTCTTTGCGAGCTGAACTTCCCCTAAGGAACAACTGTGCTTTGCATCCAGAAAGAGAGCTCCAGTCCTGGATTCTCTGATGCATGTGATGCACTAGCCAGAGCCATAAGAATACTGTGTCCTGATGCCTTCTGTCTGAGAGGAATCGACTGTTTCACTTGTTAGCAAAGCAAAGTTGCACTTTGCTCATTGAGCTTCCCCTAAGGAACAACAGTGCTTTTCACCATGAAAGCAAGCTCCAGACCTGCAGTTTTAGATGCAAATGATTTACTTTCCAAAACCATAAGAAATATGTGCCCTGATGTCTCCTGTCTGTCAGAAATCAAGAGTTTCACGTGTTAGAAGAGCACCTGAGAGCCCAAGGCTGCCACCTTTTCCCAGGGCGAAAAGCTCGACAGTGCGTGATACTTGCGTGACCGGGAAAGCGCTGTTTTTCAGCCCACTATTCCAGACGGATGAAATTGCCTCCCTGGGTAAAGGTGCCAGGACAGACAGCCACTGTGCATTTTCTAGAAGTAATGCGGCCCCATCATTGGCACCTGAGAGCCCAAGTTTGCCACCTTTTACCTGGGCGCAAAGCTCGACGGTGCGTACCTTGTGCGAGTCCGGGAAAGGGCCGTTTTTCAAAACCAGAATTCCAGAAGGAAGACGATTACACCCTGAGATAAGGTGCCAGGACAGAAAGCGATTGTGCCTTTTCTAGGTAATGGGGCCCCAAAACTGGAACCTGAGAGCCCAAGGCTGCCACCTTTTCCCTGGGTGCAAAGCTCGACAATGCATAACCTGTGCGGGTCCGGGAAAGGGCCGTTTTTCAGCCCAGAATTCCAGACGGAAGTTGATTCCTCTCTGGGAAAAGGTGTCAGGACAGAAAGCCATTGTGCCTTTTCTAGGGGGTAATGGGGCCCCATCATTGGCACCTGAGAGCCCAAGGCTGCCACTTTTTCCCTGGGCGCAAATGTCGACGGCGCGTGCCACGTGTAAGTCCGGGAATGTGCCGTTTCTCATCCCAGAATTCCAGGCCAGCGAAGATTTCTCCCTGGGAAAAGGTGCCAGGACAGAAAGCGATTGTGCCTTTTCTAGGGTTAATGGGGCCCCAAAATTGGCAGCTGAGAGACCAGGGCTGCCACCTTTTCCCTGGGCGCAAAGCTCGACGGTGTGTGCCACATGCGGGTAAGGGAAAGAGCTGTTTTCAGCCCAGAATTCCAGACCGATGAAGATTCCTCCCAGGGAAAAGGTGCCAGGACAAAAAGCGATTGTTATTTATCTAGTGTTAACGGGGACCCGTCATTGGCACCTGAGAGCCCAAGGCTGCCACCTTTTCCCTGGGTGCAAAGCTAGATAGTGCCTGCCACGTGCAGGTCAGAGAAAGTGCTTTGTTCAGCCCAGGATTCCAGACGGATGACGACTCCTCCCAGGGAAAGGGCTCCCAGGACAGAAAGCGATTGTTCCATTTCTAGTGTTAATGGGGGCCCGTCATTGGCATCTGAGAGCCAGAGGTTGCCTCCTTTTCACTGGGCGCAAAGCTCGACAGTGCGTGCCACATGCTGGTCCCAGAAAGTTCCATTTTACAGCCCAGAATTCCAGACCAATGAAGACTCCTCCCAAGGAAAAGGTGCCAGGACAGAAAGCCATTGTGCTTTTTGTAAAGGTAATGGGGCCCCATCATTGGCACCTGAGAGCCCAAGACTGCCACCTTTTCCCTGGATGCAAAGCTCGATGGTGCGTTCCACTTGCGGGTCCAGGATAGTGCCGATTCTCAGACCAGAATTCCAAACCGATGAAGATTCCTCCCTGGGAAAAGGTGCCAGGACAGAAAGCAAGTGTTATTTTTCTAGTGTTAACGGGGACCCATCATTGGCACATGAGAGCCCAAGGCTGCCACGTTTTGCCTGGGTGCAAATGTCAAGGGTGCGTGCCACTTTCTTGTCTGGGAAAGTGCCAATTTTTAGCCCAGAATTCTAGACGGATGAAGATTCCTCCCAGGGAAAAGGTACCAGGACAGAAAGCGATTGTTCCATTTCTAGGGTTAATGGGGCCCCATCATTGGCACCTGAGAGCCCAAGGTTGCCTTCTTTAACCTGGGTGCAAAGCTCGACGGTGCGTCCTACGTGAGGGTCCGGGAAATTGCCGTTTCTCATTCCAGAATTCCAGACCGATGAAGATTCCTCCCTGGGAAAAGGTGCCAGGACACGAATGGATTTCTCCTTTTTCTAGGGTTAATGGGGCCCCATCATTGGCACCTGAGAGCCCAAGCCTGCCCCCTTTTCCCTGGGCGCAAAGCTCGACGGTGTGTACCTTGTGCGGGTTTCGGGGAGTGCCATTTTTGAACCCAGAATTCCAGATGGACGAAGATACCTCTCAGGGAAAAGGTGCCAGGTCAGAAATCGAATTGTCCTTTTCTAGGGTCAATGGTGCCCCATCATTGGCACCTCAGAGTTCAAGGCTGCCACCTTTTCCGTGGGCGCAAACATCAACGGTGCGTACCACTTTCTTGTCCGGGAAAGTGCCGTTTTTCAGCCCTCAATTCCAGACAGATGAAGACGCCTCACAGGGAAGAGGCTCCCAGGACAGAAAGCGATTGTTCCATTTCTAGGGTTAATCGGGCCCCATCATTAGCACCTGAGAGCCCAAGGTTGCCTCCTATACCCTGGGCGCAAAGCTTGACCATGCGTGCTACGTGAGGGTCCGGGAAATTGCCCTATCTCATTCCAGAATTCCAGACCGATGAAGATTCCTCCCTGGGAAAAGGTGCCAGGACAGAAAGCGATTGTGCCTTTTGTAGGGGTAATGGGGCCGCATCATTGGCACCTGAGAGCCGAAGGCTGCAACCCTTTCCCTGAGCGCAAAGCTCGACAGTGCATGCCAATTGCGGGTCCATGAATGTGCTCTTTCTCATCCCAGAATTCGGGGCCAATGAAGACTTTTCCCAGGGAAAAGGTGCCAGGAGAGAAAGCGATTGCGCCTTTTCTAGGGTTAATGGGGCCCCAAAATTGACACCTGAGAGCCCAAGGCTGCCACCTTTTCCCTGGGCGCAAATGTCGACGGCGCGTGCCACTTGCAAGCCTGGGAATGTGCCGTTTCTCATCCCAGAATTCCAGGCTAGCGAAGATTTCTCCCTGGGAAAAGGTGCCAGGACAGAAAGCCATTGTGCCTTTTCTAGAGTTACTGGGACCCCTTCATTGGCACCTGAGAGCCCAATGCTGTCACCTTTTCCCTGGGAGCAAAGCTCGACGGTGCGTGCCACATGCAGGTAAGGGAAAGAGCCGTTTTCAGCACAGAATTCGAGACCGATGAAGATTCCTCCCAGGAAAAAGGTGCCAGCCCAGAAAGCGATTGTTCTTTTTCTAGGGGTAATGGGGCCCCATCATTGGCACCTGAGAGCCCAAGGCTGCCACCTTTTGCCTGGGCGCAAAGCTCGACGGTGCGTTCCACTTGCAGGTCCGGGGAAGTGCCGTTTTTCAGCCCAGAATTCCAGACGGACGAATATTCCTCCCAGGGAAAAGGTGCCAGGACAGAAAGCGATTGTTATTTTTCTAGTGTTAACGGGGACCCATCATTGGCACCTGAGAGCCCAAGGCTGCGACATTTTCCCTGGGCGTAAAGCTAAATGGTGCCTGCCACGTGCAGGTCAGAGAAAGTGCTTTGTTCAGCCCAGAATTATAGAGGGATGATGACTCCTCCCAGGGAAAAGGCTCCCAGGACAGAAAGCGATTGTTCCATTTCTAGTGTTAATGGGGGCCCATCATTGGCAACTGAGAGCCAGAGGTTGCCTCCTTTTCCCTGGGCGCAAAGCTCTACAGTGCGTGCCACGTGCTGGTCCCAGAAAGTGCCACTTTATGGCCCAGAATTCCAGACCAATGAAGACTCCTCCCAGGGAAAAGTAAAGGTAATGGTACCCCATCATTGGCACCTGAGAGCCCAAGACTGCCACCTTTTCCCTGGACGCAAAGCTCGATGGTGCGTTCCACTTGCGGGTCCAGGAAATGCCGATTCTCAGACCAGAATTCCAAACCGATGAAGATTCCTCCCTGGGAAAAGGTGCCAGGACAGAAAGCCATTGTTCCTTTTGTAGGGGTAATGGGGCACCATCATTGGCAGCTGAGAGCCCAAGGCTGCCCCCTTTTCCCTGGGAGCAAAGCTCGACGGTGTGTACCTTGTGCGGGTTTGGGGCAGTGCTATTTTTGAAGCCAGATTTCCAGACGGACGAAGATTCCTTCCAGGGAAAAGGTGCCAGGACAGAAAGCAAGTGTTATTTTTCTAGTGTTAACGGGGCCCCATCCTTGGCACCTGAGAGCCCAAGGCTGCCACCTTTTGCCTGGGCGCAAATGTCGAGGGTGCCTGCCACTTTCTTGTATAGGAAAGCGCCATTTTTTAGCCCAGAATTCTAGATGGATGAAGATTCCTCCCAGGGAAAAGGTGCCAGGACAGAAAGCGATTGTTCCATTTCTAGGGTTAATGGGGCCCCATCATTGGCACCTGAGAGCCCAAGTTTGCCGCCTTTAACCTGGGTGCAAATCTCGACAGTGCGATCTACGTGAGGGTCCGGAAATTGCCGTTTCTCATTCCAGACTTCCGGGCCAATGAAGATTCCTCCCTGGGAAAAGGTGCCAGGACACGAATGGATTTGTCCTTTTTCTAGGGTTAATGGGGTCCCATCATTGGCACCTGAGAGCCCAAGCCTGCCCCCTTTTCCCTGGGAGCAAAGCTCGACCTTGTGAGGGTTTGGGGCAGTGCCATTTTTGAACCCAGAATTCCAGACGGACGAAGACACCTCCCAGGGAAAAGGTGCCAGGTCAGAAATCGAATTGTCCTTTTCTAGGGTTAATGGTGCCCCATCATTGGCACCTCAGAGTTCAAGGCTGCCACATTTTCCGTGGGCGCAAACATCAACGGTGCGTACCACTTTCCTGTCCAGGAACGTGCCGTTTTTCAGTCCTGAATTCCAGATGGATGAAGACTCCTCACAGGGAAGAGGCTCCCAGGACAGAAAGCGATTGTTCCATTTCTAGGCTTAATCGGGCTCCATCATTGGCACCTGTTAGCCCAAGGTTGCCTCCTATACCCTGGGCGCAAAGCTCAACCATGCGTGCTACGTGAGGGTCCGGGAAATTGCCGTTCTCATTCCAGAATTCCAGACCGATGAAGATTCCTCCCTGGGAAAAGGTGCCAGGACAGGAATCGATTTCTCCTTTTCTAGGAGTAATGGGGACCCATCATTGGCACTCGAGAGCCGAAGGCTGCAATCTTTTCCCTGAGCGCAAAGCTCGACAGTGCGTGCCACTTGCGGGTCCAGGAATGTGTTGTTTCTCATCCCAGAATTCGGGCCCGATGAAGATTTCTCCCAGGGAAAAGGTGCCAGGACAGAAAGAATTTGTTCCTTTTCTAGGGTTAATGGGGCCCCAAAATTGACACCTGAGAGCCCAAGGCTGCCATCTTTTCCCTGGGCACAAAGCTCGAGGGAGCGTTCCACGAGTGGGTCCGGGAAAGTGCCATTTTTCAGCCCAGAATTCCAGACCTATGAAGATTCCTCAGAGGGAAAAGGTACCAGTAGACAAAGTCATGGTGTATTTTGTAATGGTAATGGCGCCGCATCATTGGCACCTGAGAGTTCGAGGCTGCCACCTTTTCCCTGGGTGCAAAGCACGACAGTTCGTACCCTGTGCGGGACCGGGAAAGTGACATTTTTCAGCCCTGAATCCAGAGGGATGAAGACCCTCACAGGAAAAAAGCTCCCAGGACAGAAAGCGATTGTTCCATTTCTAGGGTTAATGGGGCCCCATCATTGGTCCTGAGAGCCCAAGGTTGCCTCCTATACCCTGGGTGCAAAGCTCGATCATGCGTGCTATGTGAGGGTCCGGGAAATTGCCATTTCTCATTCCAGAATACCAGACCGATGAAGATTCCTCCCTGGGAAGAGGTGCCAGGACGGAAAGCGATTGTGCCTTTTGTAGGGGTAATGGGGCCCCATCTTTGGCACCTGAGAGCCCAAGGCTGTCACCTTTTCCCTGGGCACAAAGCTCGACGGTGCGTTCCACTTGCGGGTCCGGGGAAGTGCCGTTTTTCAGCCCAGAATTCCAGACGGACGAAAATTCCTTCCAGGGAAAAGGTGCCAGGACAGAAAGCGATTGTTATTTTTCTAGTGTTAACGGGGACCCATCATTGGCACCTGAGAGCCCAAGGCTGCCACCTTTTCCCTGGGTGCAAAGCTGGATGGTGCCTGCCACGTGCAGGTCAGAGAAAGTGCTTTGTTTAGTCCTGAGTTCCAGACGGATGACGATTCCTCCCAGGGGAAAAGGCTACCAGGACAGAAAGCGATTGTTCCATTTCTAGTGTTAATGGGGGCCCGTCATTGGCATCTGAGAGCCAGAGGTTGCCTCCTTTTCCCTGGGCGCAAAGCTCGACAGTGCGTGCCACGTGCTGGTCCCAGATAGTGCCATTTTTCAGCCCAGAATTCCAGACCAATGAAAACTCCTCCCAGGGAAAAGGTGCCAGGACAGAAAGCCATTGTGTTTTAGTAAAGGTAATGGTGCCCCATCATTGGCACCTGAGCGCCCAAGGCTGCCCCCTTGTCCCTGGGAGCAAAGCTCGAAGGTGTGTACCTTGTGCGGGTTTGGGGCAGTGCCATTTTTGAACACAGAATTCCAGATGGACGAAGATTCCTCCCTGGGAAAAGGTGTCAGGACAGAAAGAAAGTGTTATTTTTCTAGTGTTAACGGGGCCCCATCCTTGGCACCTGAGAGCCCAAGGCTGCCACCTTTTGCCTGGGCGCAAATGTCAAGGGTGCGTGCCACTTTCTTGTCTGGGAAAGTGCCATTTTTTTGCCCAGAATTCTAGACGGATGAAGATTCCTCCCAGGGAAAAGGTGCCAGGACAGAAAGCGATTGTTCCATTTCTAGGGTTAATGGGGCCCCATCATTGGCACCTGAGAGCCCAAGTTTGCCTCCTTTAACCTGGGTGCAAAGCTCGACGGTGCGTCCTACGTGAGGGTTCGGGAAATTGCCGTTTCTCATTCCAGACTTCCAGACCAATGAAGATTCCTCCCTGGGAAAAGGTGGCAGGACACGAATGGATTTCTCCTTTTTCTAGGGTTAATGGGGCCCCATCATTGTCACCTGATAGCCCAAGGCTGCCCCCTTTTCGCTGGGCGCAAAGCTCGACGGTGTGTACCTTGTGCGGGTTTCGGGGAGTGCCATTTTTGAACCCAGAATTCCAGACGGACGAAGATACCTGCCAGGGAAAAGGTGCCAGGTCAGAAATCGAATTGTCTTTTTCTAGGGTCAATGGTGCCCCATCATTGGCACCTCAGAGTTCAAGGCTGCCACCTTTTCCGTGGGCGCAAACATCAACGGCGCGTACCACTTTCTTGTCCGGGAAAGTGTTGTTTTTCAGCTCTGAATTCCAGACGGATGAAGACTCCTCACAGGGAAGAGGCTCCCAGGACAGAAAGCGATTGTTCCATTTCTAGGGTTAATCGGGCTCCCATCATTGGAACCTGAGAGCCCAAGGCAGCCTCCTTTACCCTTGGCGTGACGCTCGACGGTGCATGCTACGTGAGGGTCCGGGAAAGTGCCATTTTTCAGTCCAGAATTCCAGACCAATGAAGATTCCTCCCAGGGAAAAGTTGCCAGGACACAAAGCCATTGAGCATTCCGTAAAGGTAATGGGGCCCCATCATTGGCACCTGAGATCCCAAGGCTGCCACCTTTATCCTGGTCGCAAAGCTCGACAGAGCGTGCTACGTGCGGGTCTGGGAAAGTGCCATTTTTCAGCCCAGAATTACAGACCGAGTAAGATTCCTCTCAGGGAAAAGGTGCCAGGACAGAAAAGGATTGTTCCAGTTCTAGGGGTAATGGTGCCCCATCATTGGCACGTGTGAGCCCAAAGCTGCCACCTTTACCCAGGTTGCAATACTCGACGGTGCATAATTGTGCGGGTCAGGGATAGTGCCATTTTTTCAGCCCAGAATTCCAGACCGATGAAGATTCCTCAGAGGGAAAAGGTGACAGGACACAAAGCCATTGTGTAGTTTGTAAAGGTAATGGGGCCCCATCATTGGCACCTGAGAGCCCAAGGCTGCACCTATTCCATGGTCTCAAAGCTCAATGGTGCGTATTTGTGCGGGTCCAGGAAAGTGCCGATTTTCATTCCAGAATTCCAGATGGATGAAGATTTCTCCCAGGGAAAAGGTGCTAGGAGAGAAAGCGTTTGTGCGTTTTCTAATAATCATGGGGTCCCATCATTGGCACCTGAGAGCCCAAGGCTGCCACCTTTTGCCTGGGCTCAAAGCTCAATGGAGCGTTCCAACTGCGAGTCCAGGAAAGTGCTGTTTTTCAGCCGAGATTTCCAGACGGATGAAGATTACTCCCATGGAAAAGGTGCAAGGACAGAAAGCGATTTTTACATTTCTTAGGTTAATGGGGCCCCATCATTGGCACCTGAGAGTCCAAGGCCCCCATTTTTTCCCTGGGCGTAAAGCCGGACGGTGCATGCCACATGCTCTTTTTTAAGCCCAGAATTCCAGACAGACGATGATTCCTCCCTGGGAAAAGGCGCCAGGACAGAAAGGGATTGTTCCATTTCTTGGGTTAATACGGCCCCATCATTGACTCCTGAGAGCCCAAGGCTGCCACCTTTTCCCTGGGCTCAAAGCTCGACGGAGCGTGCCAAGTATGGGTCTGGATAGTGCCGTTTTTCAGCCCAGAATTCCAGACAGACAAAGATTCCTCCCAGAGAAAATGTGCCAGGACAGAAAGCGATTATGCGTTTCCTAGGGGTAATGGGGCCCCATCATTGCCACCTGATAACCCAAGGCTGCCACCTTTTCCCTGGGCTCAACGCTCGATGGAGTGTGCCAGCGGCGGGTAAGGGTACATGCTGTTTTTCAACCCAGATTTCCAGAATGACGAAGATTCCTCATATGGAAAATGTTCCAGGACAGAAAGCGATTGTTCCAGTTCTAGGGTAAATGCGGCCCTCTCATTGCCACATGACAGCCCAAGGCTGTCACCTTTTCCCTGGGCTCAAAGCTCAAAGGAGTGTGCCAGGTGGGGTCCGGGAAAGTGCCGTTTCTCAGCCCAGAATTCCAGATGGACGAGGATTACTGCTAGGGAAAAAAGTGCCAGGACAGAAAGTGATTGTTCCTTTTCTAGGGTTTATGGGGCCCCATCATTGGCACTTGAGAGCCAATGCTGCCACCTTTTTCCTCGGTGAGCACCCCAACGTTCCCTGTCACATGCGGGTTTTTCAATCCAGAAAAATGAACATTCCTCCCTTGGAAATCGTGCCAGGACAGAAAGCGATTCTTCCTTTTCTAGGGTTAATGTGGACCCATCTTAGGCACCTGAGAGCCCAAGGCTGCCACCTTTTCCCTGGGCTCAAAGCTCGACAGTGCGGGCGAGGTGCGGGTCTGGGAAAGTTCCAGTTTTCAGCCCAGAATTGCAGAGGGCCCAAGATTCCTCCCAGGGAAAAGGTGCTAGGACGGAAAGGGATTGTGCCTTTTCTAGGACTAATGGGGCCCCATCATTGCCACCTCAGAGCCTAAGGCTGCCACCTTTTCCCTGGGCTCAAAGCTCGACGGAGCTTGCCAAGTGCGGGTGAGGGAAAGTGCCGTGTTTCAGCCCAGAATTCCAGGCAGACCATGATTCCTCCCAGGGAAAAGGTGCCAGGACAGAAAGCTATTGTGCCTTTCTTAGAGGTAATGGTGCCCCATCATTGACACCTGAGAGCCCAAGCCTGCCACCTTTTCCCTGGGCTCAAATCTCGACAGAGTGTGCCAGGTGCTGGTCAGGGTACCCCTTTTTTCAGCCCAGATTTCCAGAATGACGAAGATTCGTCACAGGGAAAATGTGTCAGGATAGAAAGCGATTGTTCCAGTTCTAGGGTAAATGCGGCCCCCTCATTGGCACCTCACAGCCCAAGGCTGTCACCTTTTCCCTGGGCTCAAAGCCCGACGGTGCGTGCCACATGCGGGTTTTTCAGCCCAGACTTCCAGATGGACGATGATTCCTCCCAGGGAAAAGGTGCCAGGACAGAAAGCGATTGCTCCTTTTCTAGGGTTAATGCGGCCCCATCTTTGGGATCTGAGAGCCCAAGGCTGCCACCTTTTCCCTGGGCTCAAAGCTCGACGGAGGGTGCCAAGTGCGGGTCCGGGAAAGTGCCGTTTCTCAGCCCAGAATTCCAGACGGACGAAGATTCCTCCCTGGGAAAATGTGCTAGCAGAGAAAGCGATTGTGCCTCTTCTAGGGGTAATGCGGTCCCATCATTGGCACCTGAGAGCGCAAGGCTGCCATCTTTTCCCTGGCCTCAAAGCACGACGGAGGGTGCCAAGTGCGGGCCCGGGAAAGTGCTGTTTTTCAGACCAGAATTCCAGACGGATGAAGATTCCTCCTTTAGAAAAGGTGCCAGGACAGAAAGCGATTGTTCCTTTTCTAGGGTTAATGGGGCCCCATCATTGACACCTGAGAGCCCAAGGCTGCCACCTTTTCCCTGGGCGCACACCTCAAAGGTCCATGTCGCATGCGGGTTTTTCAGCCCAGAATTCCAGACGGATGACGATTCCTTCCTGGGAAATCGTGCCAGGACAGAAAGAGATTGTTATTTTTCTAGGGTTAATGCGGACCCATCTTAGGCACCTGACAGCCCAAGGCTGCCACCTTTTTCCTGGGCTCAAAGCTCGACAGTGCGGTCGAGGTGCGGGTCTGGGAAAGTGCCGGTTTTCAGCCCAGAATTCCAGACGGACCAAGATTCCTCCCAGGGAAAAAGTGCCAGGACAGAAAGTGATTGTTCCAGTTCTAGGGTAAACGCGGCCCCCTCATTGGCACCTGACAGCCCAAGGCTGTCACCTTTTCCCTGGTCGCAAAGCCCGACGGTGAGTGGCATTTGCAGGTTTTTCAGCCCAGATTTTCAGACGGATGAACATTCCTGCCAGGGAAAATGTGCCAGGACAGAAAGCGATTCTTCCTTTTCTAGTGTTAATGCGGCCCCACTTTTGGCAACTGAGAGCCCAAGGCTGCCTCCTTTTCCCTGGGCTGAAAGCTTCACGGAGCATACAAGGTGCGGGTCAGGGAAAGTGCCGTTTATCAGCCCAGAATTCCAAGCGGTTTAAAAGTCTACCCTGGGATAAAGTTCCAAGACAGAAAGCAATTGTTCCATTTCTAAGTTTAAGGGGCCCCATCGCTGGCACTTGTGAGCAAAAAGCTGCCACCTTTTCCCTGGCCTCAAAGCTCGACGGATTGTGCCAGGAGCGCTTCTGGGCAAGCTAATTTTTCAGTCCAGATTTCCAGAAGGATGAAGATTCCTCCCAGGGAAAAGGTGCCTGGACAGAAAGCGTTTGTTCCTTTTCTAGGGTTAATGTGGCCCCATCTTTGGCAGCTGAGAGCCCAAGACTGCCACCTTTTCCCTGGCCTCAAAGATCGACGGTGCGTGCCACCTGCGGGTCAGGTAAAGTGCCTTTTTTCAGCCCAGAATTCCAGATGGACCAAGATTCCTCCCAGAGAAAAGGTGTTTAGACAGAAAGGGATTTTTACATTTCCTGGGGTAATGGGGTCCCATCATTGGCACCTGTGAGCCCAAGGATGCCCCCTTTTCCCTGGCCTCAAAGCACGACGGAGGGTACCAGGTGCGGGTCAGGGAAAGTGCCGTTTATGAGCCCGGAATTCCAGGCAGACCATGATTCCTCCCAGGGAAAAGGTGCCAGGACAGAAAGCGATTGTGCCTTTCTTAGGGGTAATGGGGCCCCATCATTGGCAGCTGAGAGCCCAAGGGTGACACCTTTTCCCTGGGCTCAAAGCTCGACAGAGTGTGCCAGGTGCTGGTCAGGGTACGTGCCTTTTTCCAGTCCAGATTTCCAGAATGACGAAGATTCCTCCCAGGGAAAATGTGCCAGTATAGAAAGCGATTGTTCCAGTTCTAGGGTAAATGAAGCCCCCTCATTGGCACGTCACAGCCCAAGGCTGTCACCTTTTCCCTGGGCTCAAAGCCCAACGGTGCGTGCCACATGCAGTTTTTTCAGCCCAGACTTCCAGACGGACGATGATTCCTCCCAGGGAAAAGGTGCCAGGACAGAAAGCGATTGCTCCTTTTCTAGGGTTAATGCGGCCCCATCTTTGGGATCTGAGAGCCCAAGGCTGCACCTTTTCCCTGGGCTCAAACCTCAATGGAGCGTGGCAAGTGCAAGTCAGGGAAATTGCGGTTTTTCAGCCCAGATTTCCAGACGGACGAAGATTCCTCCCTGGGAAAAGGTGCAAGGACAGAAAGCGATTTTTACATTTCTTGAGTTAATGGGGCCCCATCATTGACACCTTAGAGTCCAAGGCTGCCATCTTTTCCCATGGGTGCAAAGCCGGACGGTGCAAGCCACATGCTGTTTTTAAACCCAGAATTCCAGATGGACGATGATTCCTCCCTAAGAAAATCTGCTAGGACAGAAAGGGATTATTCCATATCTTGGGTTAATGGGGCCCCATCATTGGCAGCTGAGAGCACCTTTTCCCAGGGAGAAATCCTCGCTGGCCTGGAATTCTGGGATGAGAAACGGCACATTCCCGGACTTGCAAGTGGCACGCGCCGTCGACATTTGCGCCCAGGGAAAAGGTGGCAGCCTTGGGCTCTCAGGTGCCAAAGATGAGGTCCCATTACCCCTAGAAAAGGCACAATGGCTTTCTGTCCTGACACCTTTTCCCAGAGAGGAATCGACTTCCGTCTGGAATTCTGGGCTGAAAAACGGCCCTTTCCCGGACCCGCACAGGGTATGCACCGTCGAGCTTTGCACCCAGGGAAAAGGTGGCAGCCTTGGGCTCACAGGTGCCAATGATGGGGCCCAATTAGCATTACAAAATACACAATGGCTTTGTCTCCTGGTACCTTTTCCCTCTGAGGAATCTTCATAGGTCTGGAATTCTGGGCTGAAAAATGGCACTTTCCCGGACCCGCACGTGGAACGCTCCGTCGAGCTTTGCACCCAGGGAAAAGGTGGCAGCCTTGGGCTCTCAGGTGTCCATTTTGGGGCCCCATTAACACTAGAAAAGGCACAATTGCTTTCTGTCCTGGCACCTTTTCCCTGGGAGAAATCTTCATCGGCCTCGAATTATGGGATGAGAAACAGCACATTCCTGGACCCGCAAGTGGCACGCACAGTCGAGCTTTGCACTCAGGGAGAAGGTTGCAGCCTTCGGCTCTCAGGTGCCAATGATGGAGCCCCATTAACCCTAGAACAGGAACAATGGCTTTCTCTCCTGACACCTTTTCCCAGGGAGGAATCTTCATCAGTCTGGAATTCTGGAATGAGAAACGGCAATTTCCCGGACCCTCACGTAGCACGCATGGTCGAGCTTTGCACCCAGGGTATAGGAGGCAACCTTGGGCTCTCAGGTGCGAATGATGGGGCCCGATTAACCCTAGAAATGGAACAATCGCTTTCTGTCCTGGGAGCCTCTTCCCTGTGAGGAGTCTTCATCCGTCTGGAATTGAGGGCTGAAAAACGGCACTTTCCCGGACAAGAAAATGGTACGCACCTTTGATGTTTGCGCCCACGGAAAAGGTGGCAGCCTTGAACTCTGAGGAGCCAATGATGGGGCACCATTGACCCTAGAAAGAACAATTCGATTTCTGACCTGGCACCTTTTCCCTGGGAGGTGTCTTCGTCCGTCTGGAATTCTGGGCTTAAAAATGGCACTTCCCCGGACCCGCAAGTGGCACGCGCCGTCGACATTTGCGCCCAGGCAAAAGGTGGCAGCCTTGGGCTCTCAGGTGCCAATGATGGGGCCCCGTTAACGCTAGATAAATAACACTTTCTTTCTGTCCTGGCACCTTCTCCCAGGGAGGAATCTTCGTCCGTCTGGAAATCTGGGTTCAGAAATGGCACTGCCACAAACCTGCACAAGGTACACACTGTTGAGCTTTGCTCCCAGGGAAAAGGGGGCAGCCTTGGGCTCTCAGCTGCCAATGATGGTGCCCCATTACCCCTAGAAAAGGCACAATGGCTTTCTGTGCTGGCACCTTTTCCCAGGGAGGAATCTTCATCGGTTTGGAATTCTGGTCTGAGAATCAGCACTTTCCTGGACCCGCAAGTGGAACGCACCATCGAGCTTTGCGTCCAGGGAAAAGGTGGCAGTCTTGGGCTCTCAGGTGCCAACGATGGGGACCCTTACCTTTACAAAAAGCACAATGGCTTTCTGTCCTGGCACCTTTTCCCAGGGAGGAATCTTCATTGGTCTGGAATTCTGGGCTGTAAAATGGCACTTTCTGGGACCAGCACGTGGCACGCACTGTCATGCTTTGCGCCCAGGGAAAAGGAGGCAACCTCTGGCTCTCAGATGCCAATGACGGGCCCCCATTAACACTAGAAATGGAACAATCGCTTTCTGTCCTGGGAGCCCTTTCCCTGGGAGGAGTCGTCATCCGTCTGGAATCCTGGACTGAACAAAGCACTTTCTCTGACCTGCACGTGGCAGGCACCATCTAGCTTTGCGCCCAGGGTAAAGGTGGCAGCCTTGGGCTCTCAAGTGCCAACAATGGGTCCCCGTTAACACTAGATAAATAACAATCGCTTTCTGTCCTGGCACCTTTTCCCTGGGAGGAATTTTCGTCCGTCTGGAATTCTGGGCTGAATAACGGCACTTACCCCGACCTGCAATTGGAACGCACCGTCGAGATTTGTGCCCAGGCAAAAGGTGGCAGCCTTGGGCTCTCAGGTGCCAATGATGGGGCCTCATTACCCCTAGAAAAGAACAATGGCTTTCTGTCCTGGCACCTTTTCCCAGGGAAAAATCTTCATTGGTCTGGAATTCTGGGCTGAAAACGGCTACTTCCCTTACCCGCCTGTGGCACGCACCGTCGAGCTTTGTGCCCAGGCAAAAGGTGGCAGCCCTGGCCTCTCAGCTGCCAATTTTGGGGCCCCATTAACCCTAGAAAAGGCACAATCGCTTTCTGTCCTGGCACCTTTTCCCTGGGAGAAATCTTCGCTGGCCTGGAATTCTGGGATGAGAAACGGCACATTCCCGGACTTGCAAGTGGCACGCGCCGTCGACATTTGCGCCCAGGGAAAAGGTGGCAGCCTTGGGCTCTCAGGTGCCAAAGATGAGGTCCCATTACCCCTAGAAAAGGCACAATGGCTTTCTGTCCTGACACCTTTTCCCAGAGAGGAATCGACTTCCGTCTGGAATTCTGGGCTGAAAAACGGCCCTTTCCCGGACCCGCACAGGGTATGCACCGTCGAGCTTTGCACCCAGGGAAAAGGTGGCAGCCTGGGGCTCTCAGGTGCCAATGATGGGGCCCAATTAGCATTACAAAATACACAATGGCTTTGTCTCCTGGTACCTTTTCCCTCTGAGGAATCTTCATAGGTCTGGAATTCTGGGCTGAAAAATGGCACTTTCCCGGATCCGCACGTGGAACGCTCCTTCGAGCTTTGCGCCCAGGGAAAAGGTGGCAGCCTTGGGCTCTCAGGTGTCAATTTTGGGGCCCATTAAGTCAAGAAAAGGCACAATTGCTTTCTGTCCTGGCACCTTTTCCCTGGGAGAAATCTTCATCGGCCTCGAATTCTGGGATGAGAAACAGCACATTCCTGGACTCGCAAGTGGCACTCACCGTCGAGCTTTGCGCTCAGGGAAAAGGTAGCATCCTTGGGCTCTCAGGTGTCAATGATGGAGCCCCATTAACCCTAGAAAAGGAACAATGGCTTTCTGTCCTGACACCTTTTCCCAGAGAGGAATCTTCATCGGTCTGGAATTCTGGAATGAGAAACGGCAATTTCCCGGACCCTCACGTAGCACGCATGGTCGAGCTTTGCGCCCAGGGTATAGGAGGCAACCTTGGGCTCTCAGGTGCCAATGATGGGGCCCGATTAACCTTAGAAATGGAACAATCGCTTTCTTTCCTGGGAGCCTCTTCCCTGTGAGGAGTCTTCATCTGTCTGGAATTCAGGGCTGAAAAACGGCACTTTTCCCGGACAAGAAAGTGGTACGCGCCGTTGATGTTTGCGCCCACGGAAAAGGTGGCAGCCTTGAACTCTGAAATGCCAATGATGGGGCACCATTGACCCTAGAAAAGGACAATTCGATTTCTGACCTGGCACCTTTTCCCTGGGAGGTGTCTTCGTCCGTCTGGAATTCTGGGCTGAAAAATGACACTTCCCCGGACCCGCAAGTGGCACGCCCCGTCGACATTTGCGCCCAGGCAAAAGGTGGCAGCCTTGGGCTCTCAGGTGCCAATGATGGGGCCCCGTTAACACTAGAAAAATAACACTTGCTTTCTGTCCTGGCACCTTTTCCCAGGGAGGAATCTTCGTCCGTCTGGAAATCTGGGTTCAGAAATGGCACTGCCCCAAACCCGCACAAGGTACACACCGTCGAGCTTTGCGCCCAGGGAAAAGGGGGCAGCCTTGGGCTCTCAGGTGCCAATGATGGGGCCCCATTACCCCTACAAAAGGCACAATGGCTTTCTGTCCTGGCACCTTTTCCCAGGGAGGAATCTTCATCGGTTTGGAATTCTGGAATGAGAATCGGCACTTTCCTGGACCCGCAAGTGGAACGCACCATCGAGCTTTGTGTCCAGGGAAAAGGTGGCAGTCTTGGGCTCTCAGGTGCCAATGATGGGGCCCCATTACTTTTACAAAAAGCACAATGGCTTTCTGTCCTGGCACCTTTTCCCTGGGAGGAGTCTTCATTGGTCTGGAATTCTGGGCTGTAAAATGGCACTTTCTGGGACCAGCACGTGGCACGCACTGTCGTGCTTTGCGCCCAGGGAAAAGGAGGCAACCTCTGGCTCTCAGATGCCAATGACGGGCCCCCATTAACACTAGAAATGGAACAATCGCTTTCTGTCCTGGGAGCCCTTTCCCTGGGAGGAGTCGTCATCCGTCTGGAATCCTGGGCTGAACAAAGCACTTTCTCTGACCTGCACCTCTCTGGGAAAAGGTGTCATGACAGAAAGCCATTGTGCCTTTTCTAGGGGTAATGGGACTTCATCTTTGGCACCTGAGAGCCCAAGGGTGCCACCTTTTCCCTGGGCGCAAATGTCGACGGCGCGTTCCACTTGCAAGTCCGGGAATGTGCCGTTTCTCATCCCAGAATTCCAGGCCAGCGAAGATTTCTCCCAGGGAAAAGGTGCCAGGACAGAAAGCGATTGTGCCTTTTCTAGGGTTAATGGGGCCCCAAAGTTGGCAGCTGAGAGCCCAGGGCTGACACCTTTTCCATGGGCGCAAAGCTCGACGGTGCGTGCCACATGCGGGTAAGGGAAAGAGCCGTTTTCAGCCCAGAATTCCAGACCAAAGAAGATTCCTCCCTGGGAAAATGTGCCAGGACAGAAAGCAATTGTTCTTTTTCTAGGGGTAATGGGGCCCCATCATTGGCACCTGAGAGCCCAAGGCTGCCACCTTTTGCCTGGGCACAAAGCTCGACGGTGCGTTCCACTTGCAGGTCGGGGGAAGTGCCGTTTTACAGCCCAGAATTCCAGACGGACGAAAATTCCTCCCAGGGAAGAGGTGCCAGGACAGAAAGCGATTGTTATTTATCTAGTGTTAACGGGGACCCATCATTGGCACCTGAGAGCCCAAGGCTGCCACCTTTACCCTGGGCGCAAAGCTAGATGGTGCCTGCCACGTGCAGGTCAGAGAAAGTGCTTTGTTCAGCCCAGGATTCCAGACCAATGAAGACTCCTCCCAGGGAAAAGGCTCCCAGGACAGAAAGCCATTGTGCTTTTTGTAAAGGTAAGGGGGCCCCATCATTGGCACCTGAGAGCCCAAGACTGCCACCTTTTCCCTGGACGCAAAGCTCGATGGTGCGTTCCACTTGCTGGTCCAGGAAAGTGCCGATTCTCAGACCAGAATTCTAAACCGATGAAGATTCCTCCCTGGGAAAAGGTGCCAGGACAGAAAGCCATTGTGCCTTTTCTAGGGGTAATGGGGCACCATCATTGGCACCTGAGAGCCCAAGGCTGCCTCCTTTTCCCTGGTCGCAAAGCTCGACGGTGTGTACCTTGTGCAGGTTTGGGCAGTGCCATTTTTGAACACAGATTTCCAGACGGACGAAGATTCCTCCCTGGGAAAAGGTGGCAGGACAGAAAGCAAGTGTTATTTTTCTAGTGTTAACGGGGCCCCATCATTGGCACCTGAGAGCCCAAGGCTGCCACCTTTTGCCTGGGCGCAAAGCTAGATGGTGCCTGCCACGTGCAGGTCAGAGAAAGTGCTTTGTTCAGCCCAGGATTCCAGACGGCTGACGACTCCTCCCAGGGAAAGGGCTCCCAGGACAGAAAGCGATTGTTCCATTTCTAGTGTTAATGGGGGCCCGTCATTGGCATCTGAGAGCCAGAGGTTGCCTACTTTTCCCTGGGCGCAAAGCACGACAGTGCGTGCCACGTGCTGGTCCCAGAAAGTGCCATTTTACAGCCCAGAATTCCAGACCAATGAAGACTCCTCCCAGGGAAAAGGTGCCAGGACAGAAAGCCATTGTGCTTTTTGTAAAGGTAATGGGGCCCCATCATTGGCACCTGAGAGCCCAAGACTGCCACCTTTTCCCTGGACGCAAAGCTCGATGGTGCGTTCCACTTGCGGGTCCAGGAAAGTGCCGATTCTCAGACCAGAATTCCAGACCAGCGAAGATTTCTCCCTGGGAAAAGGTGCCAGGACAGAAAGCGATTGTGCCTTTTGTAGGGTTAATGGGGCCCCAAAATTGGCAGCTGAGAGCCCAGGGCTGCCACCTTTTCCCTGGTCGCAAAGCTCGACGGTGCGTGCCACATGCGGGTAAGGGAAAGAGCCGTTTTCAGCCCAGAATTCCAGACCAATGAAGATTCCTCCCTGGGAAAATGTGCCAGGACAGAGAGCAAGTGTTATTTTTCTAGGGGTAATGGGGCCCCATCATTGGCACCTGAGAGCCCAAGGCTGCCACCTTTTGCCTGGGCACAAATCTCGATGGTGCGTTCCACTTGCAGGTCGGGGGAAGTGCCGTTATTCAGCCCAGGATTCCAGGCGGACGAAAATTCCTCCCAGGGAAGAGGTGCCAGGACAGAAAGCGATTGTTATTTATCTAGTGTTAACGGGGACCCATTGTTGGCACCTGAGAGCCCAAGGCTGTCACCTTTACCCTGGGCGCAAAGCACGACAGTGCCTGCCACGTGCAGGTCAGAGAAAGTGCTTTGTTCAGCCCAGGATTCCAGACCAATGAAGACTCCTCCCAGGGAAAAGGTGCCAGGACAGAAAGCCATTGTGCTTTTTGTAAAGGTAATGGGGCCCCATCATTGGCACCTGAGAGCCCAAGACTGCCACCTTTTCCCTGGACGCAAAGCTCGATGGTGCGTTCCACTTGCGGGTCCAGGAAAGTGCCAATTCTCAGACCAGAATTCCAAACCGATGAAGATTCCTCCCTGGGAAAAGGTGCCAGCACAGAAAGCCATTGTGCCTTTTGTAGGGGTAATGGGGCACCATCATTGGCAGCTGAAAGCCCAAGGCTGCCCCCTTTTCCCTGGGCGCAAAGCTCGAAGGTGTGTACCTTGTGCGGGTTTGGGGCAGTGCCATTTTTGAACCCAGATTTCCAGACGGACGAAGATTCCTCCCTGGGAAAAGGTGCCAGGACAGAAAGAAAGTGTTATTTATCTAGCGTTAACGTGGCCCCATCATTGGCACCTGTGAGCCCAAGGCTGCCACCTTTTGCCTGGGCGCAAATGTCGACGGCGCGTGCCACTTGCGGGTCCGGGGAAGTGCCATTTTTCAACCCAGAATTCCAGACGGACGAAGACACCTCCCAGGGAAAAGGTGCCAGGTCAGAAATCGAATTGTCCTTTTCTAGGGTCAATGATGCCCCATCATTGGCACCTCAGAGTTCAAGGCTGAAACCTTTTCCGTGGGCACAATCATCAACGGGACGTACCATTTTCTTGTCCGGGAAAGTGCCGTTTTTCAGCCCTCAATTCCAGACGGATGAAGACTCCTCCCAGGGAAGAGGCTCCCAGGACAGAAAGCGATTGTTCCATTTCTAGGGTTAATCGGGCCCCATCATTGGCACCTGAGAGCCCAAGGTTGCCTCCTATACCCTGGGCGCAAAGCTCGACCATGCGTGCTACGTGAGGGTCCGGGAAATTGCCGTTTCTCATTCCAGAATTCCAGACCGATGAAGATTCCTCCCTGGGAAAGGTGTCAGGACAGAAAGCGATTGTTCCTTTTCTAGGGTTAATGGGGCTCCATCATTGACACCTGAGAGCCTAAGGCTGCAACCTTTTCCCTGAGCGCAAAGCTCGACGGTGCGTGCCACTTGCGGGTCCAGGAATGTGCTGTTTCTCATCCCAGAATTCGAGGCCGATGAAGATTTCTCCCAGGGAAAAGGTGCCAGGACAGAAAGCAATTGTGCCTTTTCTAGGGTTAATGGGGCTCCAAAATTGACACCTGAGAGCCCAAGGCTGCCACCTTTTCCCTGGGCGCAAAGCTCGACGGAGCTTTCCACGTGCAGGTCCAGGAAAGTGCCATTTTTCAGCGCAGAATTCCAGACCTATGAAGATTCCTCAGAGGGAAAAGGTACCAGGAGACAAAGCCATTGTGTATTTTATAATGCTAATTGGGCCCCATCATTGGCACCTGAGAGCCCAAGGCTGCCACCTTTTCCCTGGGTGCAAAGCTCGAAGGTGCATACCCTGTGCGGGTCCGGGAAAGGGCCGTTTTTCAGCCCAGAATTCCAGACGGAAGTCGATTCCTCTCTGGGAAAAGGTGTCAGGACAGAAAGCCATTGTGCCTTTTCTAGGGGTAATGGGGCCCCAAAATTGGCAGCTGAGAGCCCAGGGCTGCCACCTTTTCCCTGGGCGCAAACCTCGACGGTGCGTGCCACATGCGGGTAAGGGAAAGAGCCGTTTTCAGCCCAGAATTCCAGACCAATGAAGACTCCTCCCTGGGAAAAGGCGACAGGACAGAAAGCGATTGTTCTTTTTCGAGGGGCAATGGGGCCCCATCATTGGCACCTGAGAGCCCAAGGCTGCCACCTTTTGCCTGGGCACAAAGCTCGACGGTGCGTTCCACTTGCAGGTCGGGGGAAGTGCCGTTTTACAGCCCAGAATTCCAGACGGACGAAAATTCCTCCCAGGGAAGAGGTGCCAGGACAGAAAGCGATTGTTATTTATCTAGTGTTAACGGGGACCCATTGTTGGCACCTGAGAGCCCAAGGCTGTCACCTTTACCCTGGGCGCAAAGCACGACAGTGTGTGCCACGTGCTGGTCAGAGAAAGTGCTTTGTTCAGCCCAGGATTCCAGACCAATGAAGACTCCTCCCAGGGAAAAGGTGCCAGGACAGAAAGCCATTGTGCTTTTTGTAAAGGTAATGGGGCCCCATCATTGGCACCTGAGAGCCCAAGACTGCCACCTTTTCCCTGGACGCAAAGCTCGATGGTGCGTTCCACTTGCGGGTCCAGGAAAGTGCCGATTCTCAGACCAGAATACCAAACCGATGAAGATTCCTCCCTGGGAAGAGGTGTCAGGATGGAAAGCCATTGTGCCTTTTGTAGGGGTAATGGGGCACCATCATTGGCACCTGAGAGCTCAAGGCTGCCTCCTTTTCCCTGGGCGCAAAGCTCGACGGTGTGTACCTTGTGCGGGTTTGGGGCAGTGCCATTTTTGAACCCAGATTTCCAGACGGAAGTCGATTCCTCTCTGGGAAAAGGTGTCAGGACAGAAAGCCATTGTGCCTTTTCTAGGGGTAATGGGGCCCCATCTTTGGCACCTGAGAGCCCAAGGCTGCCACCTTTTCCCTGGGCGCAAATGTCGACGGTGCGTGCCACTTGCAAGTCCGGGAATGTGCCATTTCTCATCCCAGAATTCCAGGCCAGCGAAGATTTCTCCCAGGGAAATGGTGCCAGGACAGAAAGTGATTGTGCCGTTTCTAGGGTTAATGGGGCCCCAAAATTGGTAGCTGAGAGCCCAGGGCTGCCACCTTTTCCCTGGGCGCAAAGCTCGACGGTGCGTGCCACATGCGGGTAAGGGAAAGAGCTCTTTTAAGCCCTGATTCCAGACCAATGAAGATTCCTCCCTGGGAAAACGTGCCAGGACAGAAAGCGATTGTTCTTTTTCTAGGGGTAATGGGGCCCAATCATTGGCACCTGAGAGCCCAAGGCTGCCACCTTTTACCTGGGCACAAAGCTCGACGGTGCGTTCCACTTGCAGGTCGGGGGAAGTGCCGTTTTTTAGCCCAGAATTCCAGACGGACGAAAATTCCTCCCAGGAAAAAGGTGCCAGGACAGAAAGCAAGTGTTATTTATCTAGTGTTAACGGGGACCCATCGTTGGCACCTGAGAGCCCAAGGCTTCCACCTTTTCCCTGGGCGCAAAGCTAGATGGTGCCTGCCACGTGCAGGTCAGAGAAAGTGCTTTGTTCAGCCCAGGATTCCAGACGGATGACGACTCCTCCCAGGGAAAGGGCTCCCAGGACAGAAAGCGATTGTTCTATTTCTAGTGTTAATGGGGGCTCGTCATTGGCATCTGAGAGCCAGAGGTTGCCTCCTTTTCCCTGGGCGCAAAGTACGACAGTGTGTGCCACGTGCTGGTCCCAGAAAGTGCCATTTTACAGCCCAGAATTCCAGACCAATGAAGACTCCTCCCAGGGAAAAGGTGCCAGGACAGAAAGCCATTGTGTTTTTTGTAAAGGTAATGGGGCCCCATCATTGGCACCTGAGAGCCCAAGACTGCCACCTTTTCCCTGGACGCAAAGCTCGATGATGCGTTCCACTTGCGGGTCCAGGAAAGTGCCGATTCTCATTCCAGAATTCCAAACCGATGAAGATTCCTCCCTGGGAAAAGGTGCCAGGACAGAAAGCCATTGTGCCTTTTGTAGGGGTAATGGGGCCCCATCATTGGCACCTGAGAGCCCAAGGCTGCCCCCTTTCCCTGGGCGCAAAGCTCAACAGTGTGTACCTTGTGCGGGTTTAGGGCAGTGCCATTTCTGAACCCAGATTTCCAGACGGACGAAGATTCCTCCCTGGGAAAAGGTGCCAGGACAGAAAGCGATTGTTATTTTTCTAGTGTTAGCGGGGCCCCATCATTGGCACCTGAGAGCCCAAGGCTGCCACCTTTTTCCTGGGCGCAAAGCTCGACGGCGCGTGCCACTTGCGGGTCCGGGGAAGTGCCATTTTTCAGCCCAGAATTCCAGACGGACGAAGACACCTCCCAGGGAAAAGGTGCCAGGTCAGAAATCGAATTGTCCTTTTCTAGGGTCAATGGTGCCCCATCATTGGCATTTCAGAGTTCAAGGCTGCCACCTTTTCCGTGGGCACAAACATCAACGGCGCGTACCACTTTCTTGTCCGGGAAAGTGCCGTTTTTCAGCCCTCAATTCCAGACGGATGAAGACTCCTCACAGGGAAGAGGCTCCCAGGAAAGAAAGCGATTGTTCCATTTCTAGGGTTAATCGGGCCCCATCATTGGCACCTGAGAGCCCAAGGTTGCCTCCTATACCCTGGGCGCAAAGCTCGACCATGCGTGCTACGTGAGGGTCCGGGAAATTGCCGTTTCTCATTCCAGAATTCCAGACCGATGAAGATTCCTCCCTGGGAAAAGGTGTCAGGACAGAAAGCCATTGTGCCTTTTCTAGGGTTAATGGGGCTCCATCATTGACACCTGAGAGCCCAAGGCTGCCACCTTTTCCCTAAGCGCAAAGCTCGACGGTGCGTGCCACTTGCGGGTCCAGGAATGTGCTGTTTCTCATCCCAGAATTCGAGGCCGATGAAGATTTCTCCCAGGGAAAAGGTGCCAGGACAGAAAGCAATTGTGCCTTTTCTAGGGTTAATGGGGCCCCAAAATTGGCACCTGAGAGCCCAAGGCTGCCACCTTTTCCCTGGGCGCAAAGCTCGAGGGAGCGTTCCACGTGCGGGTCCGGGAATGTGCCATTTTCCAGCCCAGAATTCCACACCTATGAAGATTCCTCAGAGGGAAAAGGTACCAGGAGACAAAGCCATTGTGTATTTTGTAATGCTAATTGGGCCCCATCATTGGCACCTGTGAGCCCAAGGCTGCCACCTTTTCCCTGGGTGCAAAGCTCGACGGTGCATACCCTGTGCGGGTCCGGGAAAGGGCCGTTTTTCAGCCCAGAATTCCAGACGGAAGTCGATTCCTCTCTGGGAAAATTTGTCAGGACAGAAAGCCATTGTGCCTTTTCTAGGGGTAATGGGGCCCCATCTTTGGCACCTGAGAGCCCAAGGCTGCCACCTTTTCCCTGGGCGCAAATGTCGACGGCGCGTGCCACTTGCAAGTCTGGGAATGTGCCGTTTCTCATCCCAGAATTCCAGGCCAGCGAAGATTTCTCCCTGGGAAAAAGTGCCAGGACAGAAAGCAATTGTGCCTTTTCTAGGGTTAATGGGGCCCAAAAATTGGCAGCTGAGAGCCCAGGGCTGCCACCTTTTCCCTGGGCGCAAAGCTCGACGGTGCGTGCCACATGCGGGTAAGGGAAAGAGCCTTTTTCAGCCCAGAATTCCAGACCAATGAAGATTCCTCCCAGGAAAAAGGTGCCATGACAGAAAGCGATTGTTCTTTTTCTAGGGGTAATGGGGCCCCATCATTGGCACCTGAGAGCCCAAGGCTGCCACCTTTTGCCTGGGCACAAAGCTCGACAGTGCGTTCCACTTGAAATTCCGGGGAAGTGCCGTTTTTCAGCCCAGAATTCCAGACGGACGAAAATTCCTCCAAGGGAAAAGGTGCCAGGACAGAAAGCGATTATTATTTATCTAGTGTTAACGGGGACCCATCGTTGGCAACTGAGAGCCCAAGGCTGCCACCTTTTCCCTGGGCACAGAGCTAGATGGTGCCTGCCACGTGCAGGTCAGAGAAAATGCTTTGTTCAGCCCAGGATTCCAGACGGATGACGACTCCACCCAGGGAAAAGGCTCCCAGGACAGAAAGCCATTGTGCTTTTGGTAAAGGTAAGGGGGCCCCATCATTGGCACCTGAGAGCCCAAGACTGTCACCTTTTCCCTCGACGCAAAGCTCGATGGTGCGTTCCACTTGCGGGCCTAGGAAAGTGCCGATTCTCAGACCAGAATTCCAAACTGATGAAGATTCCTCCCTGGGAAAAGGTGCCAGGACAGAAAGCCATTGTGCCTTTTGTAGGGGTAATGGGGCACTATCATTGGCCCCTGAGAGCCCAAGGCTGCCCCCTTTTCCCTGGGCGCAAAGCTCGACGGTATGTACCTTGTGCGGGTTTGGGCCAGTGCCATTTTTGAACCCAGATTTCCAGACGGACGAAGATTCCTCCCTGGGAAAAGGTGCCAGGACAGAAAGCAAGTGTTATTTTTCTAGTGTTAACGGGGCCCCATCATTGGCACCTGAGAGCCCAAGGCTGCCACCTTTTGCCTGGGCGCAAATGTCGACGGCGCGTGCCACTTGCGGGTCCAGGGAAGTGCCGTTTTTCAGCCCAGAATTCCAGACGGACGAAGACACCTCCCAGGGACAAGGTGCCAGGTCAGAAATCGAATTGTCCTTTTCTAGGGTCAATGGTGCCCCATCATTGGCACCTCAGAGTTCAAGGCTGCCACCTTTTCCGTGGGCGCAAACATCAACAGCACGTACCACTTTCTTGTCCAGGAAAGTGCCGTTTTTTAGCCCTGAATTCCAGACGGATGAAGACTCCTCCCAGGGAAAGGGCTCCCAAGACAGAAAGCGATTGTTCCATTTCTAGTGTTAATGGGGGCCCGTCATTGGCATCTGAGAGCCAGAGGTTGCCTCCTTTTCCCTGGGCGCAAAGCACGACAGTGCGTGCCACGTGCTGGTCTTAGAAAGTGCCATTTTACAGCCCAGAATTCCAGACCAATGAAGACTCCTCCCAGGGAAAAGGTGCCAGGACAGAAAGCCATTGTGTTTTTTGTAAAGGTAATGGGGCCCCATCATTGGCACCTGAGAGCCCAAGACTGCCACCTTTTCCCTGGACGCAAAGCTCGATGGTGCGTTCCACTTGCAGGTCCAGGAAAGTGCCGGTTCTCATTCCAGAATTCCAAACCGATGAAGATTCCTCCCTGGGAAAAGGTGCCAGGACAGAAAGCCATTGTGCCTTTTGTAGGGGTAATGGGGCCCCATCATTGGCACCTGAGAGCCCAAGGCTGCCCCCTTTTCCCTGGGCGCAAAGCTCGACAGTGTGTACCTTGTGCGGGTTTAGGGCAGTGCCATTTCTGAACCCAGATTTCCAGACGGACGAAGATTCCTCCCTGGGAAAAGGTGCCAGGACAGAAAGCAAGTGTTATTTTTCTAGTGTTAACGGGGCCCCATCATTGGCACCTGAGAGCCCAAGGCTGCCACCTTTTGCCTGGGCGCAAATGTCGACGGCGCGTGCCACTTGCGGGTCCGGGGAAGTGCCATTTTTCAGCCCAGAATTCCAGACGGACGAAGACACCTCCCAGGGAAAAGGTGCCAGGTCAGAAATCGAATTGTCCTTTTCTAGGGTCAATGGTGCCCCATCATTGGCACCTCAGAGTACAAGGCTGCCATCTTTTCCGTGGGCGCAAACATCAACGGCGCGTACCACTTTCTTGTCCGGGAAAGTGCCGTTTTTCAGCCCTGAATTCCAGACGGATGAAGACTCCTCACAGGGAAGAGGCTCCCAGGACAGAAAGCGATTGTTCCATTTCTAGGGTTAATCGGGCCCCATCATTGGCACCTGAGAGCCGAAGGTTGCCTCCTATACCCTGGGCGCAAAGCTCGACCATGCGTGCTACGTGAGGGTCCGGGAAATTGCCGTTTCTCATTCCAGAATTCCAGACCGATGAAGATTCCTCTCTGGGAAAAGATGTCAGGACAGAAAGCGATTGTTCCTTTTCTAGGGTTAATGGGGCTCCATCATTGACACCTGAGAGCCCAAGGATGCTACCTTTTCCCTGAGCGCAAAGCTCGACGGTGAGTGCCACTTGCGAGTCCAGGAATGTGCTGTTTCTCATCCCAGAATTCGAGGCCGATGAAGATTTCTCCCAGGGAAAAGGTGCCAGGACAGAAAGCAATTGTGCCTTTTCTTGACTTAATGGGCCCCAAAATTGACACCTGAGAGCCCAAGGCTGCCACCTTTTCCCTGGGCGCAAAGCTCGAACGAGCGTTCCACGTGCGGATCCGGGAAAGTGCCATTTTTCAGCCCAGAATTCCAGACCTATGAAGATTCCTCAGAGGGAAAAGGTACCAGGAGACAAAGCCATTGTGTATTTTGTAATGCTAATTGGGCCCCATCATTGGCACCTGTGAGCCCAAGGCTGCCACCTTTTCCCTGGGTGCAAAGCTCGACGGTGCATACCCTGTGCGGGTCCGGGAAAGGGCTGTTTTTCAGCCCAGAATTCCAGACAGAAGTCGATTCCTCTCTGGGAAAAGGTGTCAGGACAGAAAGCCATTGTGCCTTTTCTAGGGGTAATGGGGCCTCATCTTTGGCACCTGAGAGCCCAAGGCTGCCACCTTTTCCCTGGGTGCAAATGTCGACGGTGCGTGCCACTTGCAAGTCCGGGAATGTGCCGTTTCTCATCCCAGAATTCCAGGCCAGCGAAGATTTCTCCCTGGGAAAAGGTGCCAGGACAGAAAGCGCTTGTGCCTTTTCTAGGGTTAATGGGGCCCCAAAATTGGCAGCTGAGAGCCCAAGGCTGCCACCTTTCCCCTGGGCGCAAAGCTCGACGGTGCGTGCCACATGCGGGTAAGGGAAAGAGCCTTTTTTAGCCCAGAATTCCAGACCAATGAAGATTCCTCCCAGGAAAAAGGTGCCATGACAGAAAGCGATTGTTCTTTTTCTAGGGGTAATGGGGCCCCATCATCAGCAGCTGAGAGCCCAAGGCTGCCACCTTTTGCCTGGGCACAAAGCTCGACGGTGCGTTCCACTTGCAGGTCCAAGGAAGTGCCGTTTTCAGTCCAGAATTCCAGACGGACGAAAATTCCTCCCTGGGAAAAGGTGCCAGGACAGAAAGCGATTGTTATTTATCTAGTGTTAACGAGGACCCATCATTGGCACCTGAGAGCCCAAGGCTGTCACCTCTTCCCTGGGCGCAAAGCTAGATGGTGCCTGCCACGTGCAGGTCAGAGAAAGTGCTATGTTCAGCCCAGGATTCCAGACGGATGACGACTCCTCCCAGGGAAAGGGCTCCCAGGACAGAAAGTGATTGTTCCATTTCTAGTGTTAATGGGGGCCCGTCATTGGCATCTGAGAGCCAGAGGTTGCCTCCTTTTCCCTGGGCGCAAAGCACGACAGTGTGTGCCACGTGCTGGTCCCAGAAAGTGCCATTTTACAGCCCAGAATTCCAGACCAATGAAGACTCCTCCCAGGGAAAAGGTGCCAGGACAGAAAGCCATTGTGTTTTTTGTAAAGGTAATGGGGCCCCATCATTGGCACCTGAGAGCCCAAGACTGCCACCTTTTCCCTGGGTGCAAAGCTCGACGGTGCATACCCTGTGCGGGTCCGGGAAAGGGCCGTTTTTCAGCCCAGAATTCCAGACGGAAGTCGATTCCTCTCTGGGAAAAGGTGTCAGGACAGAAAGCCATTGTGCCTTTTCTAAGGGTAATGGGGCCCCATCTTTGGCACCTGAGAGCCCAAGGCTGCCACCTTTTCCCTGGGCGCAAATGTCGACGGTGCGTGCCACTTGCAAGTCCGGGAATGTGCCGTTTCTCATCCCAGAATTCCAGGCCAGCGAAGATTTCTCCCTGGGAAATGGTGCCAGGACAGAAAGTGATTGTGCCGTTTCTAGGGTTAATGGGGCCCCAAAATTGGTAGCTGAGAGCCCAGGGCTGCCACCTTTTCCCTGGGCGCAAAGCTCGACGGTGCGTGCCACATGCGGGTAAGGGAAAGAGCCCTTTTAAGCACTGATTCCAGACCAATGAAGATTCCTCCCTGGGAAAATGTGCCAGGACAGAAAGCGATTGTTCTTTTTCTAGGGGTAATGGGGCCCCATCATTGGCACCTGAGAGCCCAAGGCTGCCACCTTTTACCTGGGCACAAAGCTCGACGGTGAGTTCCACTTGCAGGTCGGGGGAAGTGCCATTTTTCAGCCCAGAATTCCAGACGGACGAAAATTCCTCCCAGTAAAAAGGTGCCGGGACAGAAAGCAAGTGTTATTTATCTAGTGTTAACGGGGACCCATCGTTGGCACCTGAGAGCCCAAGGCTTCCACCTTTTCCCTGGGCGCAAAGCTAGATGGTGCCTGCCACGTGCAGGTCAGAGAAAGTGCTTTGTTCAGCCCAGGATTCCAGACGGCTGACGACTCCTCCCAGGGAAAGGGCTCCCAGGACAGAAAGCGATTGTTCCATTTCTAGTGTTAATGGGGGCCCGTCATTGGCATCTGAGAGCCAGAGGTTGCCTCCTTTTCCCTGGGCGCAAAGCACGACAGTGCGTGCCACGTGCTGGTCCCAGAAAGTGCCATTTTACAGCCCAGAATTCCAGACCAATGAAGACTCCTCCCAAGGAAAAGGTGCCAGGACAGAAAGCCATTGTGCTTTTTGTAAAGGTAATGGGGCCCCATCATTGGCACCTGAGAGCCCAAGACTGCCACCTTTTCCCTGGGTGCAAAGCTCGACGGTGCATACCCTGTGCGGGTCCGGGAAAGGGCCGTTTTTCAGCCCAGAATTCCAGACGGAAGTCGATTCCTCTCTGGGAAAAGGTGTCAGGACAGAAAGCCATTGTGCCTTTTGTAGGGGTAATGGGGCCCCATCTTTGGCACCTGAGAGCCCAAGGCTGCCACCTTTTCCCTGGGCGCAAATGTCGACGGTGCGTGCCACTTGCAAGTCCGGGAATGTGCCGTTTCTCATCCCAGAATTCCAGGCCAGCGAAGATTTCTCCCTGGGAAATGGTGCCAGGACAGAAAGTGATTGTGCCGTTTCTAGGGTTAATGGGGCCCCAAAATTGGTAGCTGAGAGCCCAGGGCTGCCACCTTTTCCCTGGGCGCAAAGCTCGACGGTGCGTGCCACATGCGGGTAAGGGAAAGAGCCCTTTTAAGCACTGATTCCAGACCAATGAAGATTCCTCCCTGGGAAAATGTGCCAGGACAGAAAGCGATTGTTCTTTTTCTAGGGGTAATGGGACCCCATCATTGGCACCTGAGAGCCCAAGGCTGCCACCTTTTACCTGGGCACAAAGCTCGACGGTGCGTTCCACTTGCAGGTCGGGGGAAGTGCCATTTTTCAGCCCAGAATTCCAGACGGACGAAAATTCCTCCCAGTAAAAAGGTGCCGGGACAGAAAGCAAGTGTTATTTATCTAGTGTTAACGGGGACCCATCGTTGGCACCTGAGAGCCCAAGGCTTCCACCTTTTCCCTGCGCGCAAAGCTAGATGGTGCCTGCCACGTGCAGGTCAGAGAAAGTGCTTTGTTCAGCCCAGGATTCCAGACGGCTGACGACTCCTCCCAGGGAAAGGGCTCCCAGGACAGAAAGCGATTGTTCCATTTCTAGTGTTAATGGGGGCCCGTCATTGGCATCTGAGAGCCAGAGGTTGCCTCCTTTTCCCTGGGCGCAAAGCACGACAGTGCGTGCCACGTGCTGGTCCCAGAAAGTGCCATTTTACAGCCCAGAATTCCAGACCAATGAAGACTCCTCCCAAGGAAAAGGTGCCAGGACAGAAAGCCATTGTGCTTTTTGTAAAGGTAATGGGGCCCCATCATTGGCACCTGAGAGCCCAAGACTGCCACCTTTTCCCTGGACGCAAAGCTCGATGGTGCGTTCCACTTACGGGTCCAGGAAAGTGCCGATTCTCATTCCAGAATTCCAAACCGATGAAGATTCCTCCCTGGGAAAAGGTGCCAGGACAGAAAGACATTGTGCCTTTTGTAGGGGTAATGGGGCACCATCATTGGCAGCTGAGAGCCCAAGGCTGCCCCCTTTTCCCTGAGCGCAAAGCTCGACGGTGCGTACCTTGTGCGGGTTTGGGGCAGTGCCATTTTTGAACCCAGATTTCCAGACGGACGAAGATTCCTCCCTGGGAAAAGGTGCCAGGACAGAAAGCAAGTGTTATTTTTCTAGTGTTAACGGGGCCCCAACATTGGCACCTGAGAGCCCAAGGCTGCCACCTTTTTCCTGGGCGCAAAGCTCGACGGAGCGTGCCACTTGCGGGTCCGGGGAAGTGCTATTTTTCAGCCCAGAATTCCAGACCTATGAAGATTCCTCAGAGGGAAAAGGTACCAGGAGACAAAGCCATTGTGTATTTTGTAATGCTAATTGGGCCCCATCATTGGCACCTGTGAGCCCAAGGCTGCCACCTTTTCCCTGGGTGCAAAGCTCGACGGTGCATACCCTGTGCGGGTCCGGGAAAGGGCCGTTTTTCAGCCCAGAATTCCAGATAGAAGTCGATTCCTCTCTGGGAAAAGGTGTCAGGACAGAAAGCCATTGTGCCTTTTCTAGGGGTAATGGGACCTCATCTTTGGCACCTGAGAGCCCAAGGCTGCCACTTTTTCCCTGGGCGCAAATGTCGACGGCGCGTGCCACTTGCAAGTCCGGGAATGTGCCGTTTCTCATCCCAGAATTCCAGGCCAGCGAAGATTTCTCCCAGGGAAAAGGTGCCAGGACAGAAAGCGCTTGTGCCTTTTCTAGGGTTAATGGGGCCCCAAAATTGGCAGCTGAGAGCCCAGGGCTGCCACCTTTTCCCTGGGCGCAAAGCTCGACGGTGCGTGCCACATGCGGGTAAGGGAAAGAGCCGTTTTCAGCCCAGAATTCCAGACCAATGAAGATTCCTCCCTGGGAAAAGGTGCCAGGACAGAAAGCAAGTGTTATTTTTCTAGGGGTAATGGGGCCCCATCATTGGCACCTGAGAGCCCAAGGCTGCCACCTTTTGCCTGGGCACAAATCTCGACGGTGCGTTCCACTTGCAGGTCGGGGGAAGTGCCGTTATTCAGCCCAGAATTCCAGACGAACGAAAATTCCTCCCAGGGAAGAGGTGCCAGGACAGAAAGCGATTGTTATTTATCTAGTGTTAACGGGGACCCATTGTTGGCACCTGAGAGCCCAAGGCTGTCACCTCTTCCCTGGGCGCAAAGCTAGATGGTGCCTGCCACGTGCAGGTCAGAGAAAGAGCTATGTTCAGCCCACGATTCCAGACGGCTGACGACTCCTCCCAGGGAAAGGGCTCCCAGGACAGAAAGCGATTGTTCCATTTCTAGTGTTAATGGGGGCCCGTCATTGGCATCTGAGAGCCAGAGGTTGCCTCCTTTTCCCTGGGCGCAAAGCACGACAGTGCGTGCCACGTGCTGGTCCCAGAAAGTGCCATTTTACAGCCCAGAATTCCAGACCAATGAAGACTCCTCCCAGGGAAAAAGTGCCAGGACAGAAAGCCATTGTGTTTTTTGTAAAGGTAATGGGGCCCCATCATTGGCACCTGAGAGTCCAAGACTGCCACCTTTTCCCTGGACGCAAAGCTCGATGGTGCGTTCCACTTGCGGGTCCAGGAAAGTGCCGATTCTCAGACCAGAATTCCAAACCGATGAAGATTCCTCCCTGGGAAAAGGTGTCAGGACAGAAAGCCATTCTGCCTGTTGTAGGGGTAATGGGGCACCATCATTGGCACCTGAGAGCCCAAGGCTGCCACCTTTTCCCTGGGCGCAAAGCTCGACGGTGTGTACCTTGTGCGGGTTTGGGCCAGTGCCATTTTTGAACCCAGATTTCCAGACGGACGAAGATTCCTCCCTGGGAAAAGGTGCCAGGACAGAAAGCAAGTGTTATTTTTCTAGTGTTAACGGGGCCCAATCATTGGCACCTGAGAGCCCAAGGCTGCCACCTTTTTGTGGACGCAAATGTCGACGGCGCGTGCCACTTGCGGGTCCAGGAAAGTGCCGATTCTCAGACCAGAATTCCAAACCGATGAAGACTCCTCCCTGGGAAAAGGTGCCAGGACAGAAAGCCATTGTGTTTTTTGTAAAGGTAATGGGGCCCCATCATTGGCACCTGAGAGCCCAAGGCTGCCACCTTTTGCCTGGGCACAAAGCTCGATGGTGCGTTCCACTTGCAGGTCCGGGGAAGTGCCGTTTTTCAGTCCAGAATTCCAGACGGACGAAAATTCCTCCCTGGGAAAAGGTGCCAGGACAGAAAGCAAGTGTTATTTATCTAGTGTTAACGAGGACCCATCATTGGCACCTGAGAGCCCAAGGCTGTCACCTCTTCCCTGCGCGCAAAGCTGGATGGTGCCTGCCACGTGCAGGTCAGAGAAAGAGCTATGTTCAGCCCAGGATTCCAGACGGATGACGACTCCTCCCAGGGAAAGGGCTCCCAGGACAGAAAGCGATTGTTCCATTTCTAGTGTTAATGGGGGCCCGTCATTGGCATCTGAGAGCCAGAGGTTGCCTCCTTTTCCCTGGGCGCAAAGCACGACAGTGCATGCCACGTGCTGGTCCCAGAAAGTGCCATTTTACAGCCCAGAATTCCAGACCAATGAAGACTCCTCCCAGGGAAAAAGTGCCAGGACAGAAAGCCATTGTGTTTTTTGTAAAGGTAATGGGGCCCCATCATTGGCACCTGAGAGCCCAAGACTGCCACCTTTTCCCTGGACACAAAGCTCGATGGTGCGTTCCACTTGCGGGTCCAGGAAAGTGCCGATTCTCATTCCAGAATTCCAAACCGATGAAGATTCCTCCCTGGGAAAAGGTGCCAGGACAGAAAGCCATTGTGTTTTTTGTAAAGGTAATGGGGCCCCATCATTGGCACCTGAGAGCCCAAGGCTGCCCCCTTTTCCCTAGGCACAAAGCTCGACGGTGTGTACCTTGTGCTGGTTTGGGGCAGTGCCATTTTTGAACCCAGATTTCCAGACGGACGAAGATTCCTCCCTGGGAAAAGGTGCCAGGACAGAAAGCGATTGTTATTTTTCTAGTGTTAGCGGGGCCCCATCATTGGCACCTGAGAGCCCAAGGCTGCCACCTTTTGCCTGGGCGCAAATGTCGACGGCGCGTGCCACTTGCGGGTCCGGGGAAGTGCCATTTTTCAGCCCAGAATTCCAGACGGACGAAGACACCTCCCAGGGAAAAGGTGCCAGGTCAGAAATCGAATTGTCCTTTTCTAGGGTCAATGGTGCCCCATCATTGGCATTTCAGAGTTCAAGGCTGCCATCTTTTCCGTGGGCGCAAACATCAACGGCGCGTACCACTTTCTTGTCCGGGAAAAGTGCCGTTTTTCAGCCCTCAATTCCAGACGGATGAAGACTCCTCAGAGCGAAGAGGCTCCCAGGAAAGAAAGCGATTGTTCCATTTCTAAGGTTAATCGGGCCCCATCATTGGCACCTGAGAGCCCAAGGTTGCCTCCTATACCCTGGGCGCAAAGCTCGACCATGCGTGCTACGTGAGGGTCCGGGAAATTGCCGTTTCTAATTCCAGAATTCCAGACCGATGAAGATTCCTCCCTGGGAAAAGGTGTCCGGACCGAAAGTGATTGTTCCTTTTCTAGGGTTAATGGGGCTCCATCATTGACACCTGAGAGCCCAAGGCTGCCATCTTTTCCCTGAGCGCAAAGCTCGACGGTGCGTGCCACTTGCGGGTCCAGGAATGTGCTGTTTCTCATCCCAGAATTCGAGGCCGATGAAGATTTCTCCCAGGGAAAAGGTGCCAGGGCAGAAAGCAATTGTGCCTTTTCTAGGGTTAATGGGGCCCCAAAATTGACACCTGAGAGCCCAAGGCTGCCACGTTTTACCTGGGCGCAAAGCTCGACGGAGCGTTCCACGTGCGGGTCCGGGAATGTGCCATTTTTCAGCCCAGAATTCCAGACCTATGAAGATTCCTCAGAGGGAAAAGGTACCAGGAGACAAAGCCATTGTGTATTTTGTCATGCTAATTAGGCCCCATCATTGGCACCTGTGAGCCCAAGGCTGCCACCTTTTCCCTGGGTGCAAAGCTCGACGGTGCATACCCTGTGCGGGTCCGGGAAAGGGCCGTTTTTCAGCCCAGAATTCCAGACGGAAGTCGATTCCTCTCTGGGAAAAGGTGTCAGGACAGAAAGCCATTGTGCCTTTTGTAGGGGTAATGGGGCCCCATCTTTGGCAGCTGAGAGCCCAAGGCTGCCACCTTTTCCCTGGGCGCAAATGTCGACGGCGCGTGCCACTTGCAAGTCCGGGAATGTGCCGTTTCTCATCCCAGAATTCCAGGCCAGCGAAGATTTCTCCCAGGGAAAAGGTGCCAGGACAGAAAGCGATTGTGCCTTTTCTAGGGTTAATGGGGCCCCAAAATTGGCAGCTGAGAGCCCAGGGCTGCCACCTTTTCCCTGGGCGCTAAGCTCGACGGTGCGTGCCACATGCGGGTAAGGGAAAGAGCCGTTTTCAGCCCAGAATTCCAGACCAATGAAGATTCCTCCCAGGGAAAAGGCGCCAGGACAGAAAGCGATTCTTCTTTTTCTAGGGGTAATGGGGCCCCATCATTGGCACCTGAGAGCCCAAGGCTGCCACCTTTTGCCTGGGTGCAAAGCTCGACGTTGCTTTCCACTTGCAGGTCTGGGGAAGTGCCGTTTTTCAGCCCAGAATTCCAGACGGATGAAAATTCCTCCCAGGGAAAAGGTGCCAGGACAGAAAGCGATTGTTATTTATCTAGTATTAACGGGGACCCATTGTTGGCACCTGAGAGCCCAAGGCTGCCACCTTTTCCCTGGGCGCAAAGCTAGATGGTGCCTGCCACGTGCAGGTCAGAGAAAGTGCTTTGTTCAGCCCAGGATTCCAGACGGATGACGACTCCTCCCAGGGAAAAGGTGCCAGGACAGAAAGCCATTGTGCTTTTTGTAAAGGTAATGGGGCCCCATCATTGGCACCTGAGAGTCCAAGACTGCCACCTTTTCCCTGGACGCAAAGCTCGATGGTGCGTTCCACTTGCGGGTCCAGGAAAGTGCCGATTCTCAGACCAGAATTCCAAACCGATGAAGATTCCTCCCTGGGAAAAGGTGTCAGGACAGAAAGCCATTCTGCCTTTTGTAGGGGTAATGGGGCACCATCATTGGCACCTGAGAGCCCAAGGCTGCCACCTTTTCCCTGGGCGCAAAGCTCGACGGTGTGTACCTTGTGCGGGTTTGGGCCAGTGCCATTTTTGAACCCAGATTTCCAGACGGACGAAGATTCCTCCCTGGGAAAAGGTGCCAGGACAGAAAGCAAGTGTTATTTTTCTAGTGTTAACGGGGCCCAATCATTGGCACCTGAGAGCCCAAGGCTGCCACCTTTTTGTGGACGCAAATGTCGACGGCGCGTGCCACTTGCGGGTCCAGGGAAGTGCCGATTTTCAGCACTCAATTCCAGACGGATGAAGACTCCTCCCAGGGAAGAGGCTCCCATGAAAGAAAGCGATTGTTCCATTTCTAGGGTTCATCCGGTTCCATCATTGGCACCTGAGAGCCCAAGGTTGCCTCCTATACCCTGGGCGCAAAGCTCGACCATGCGTGCTACGTGAGGGTCCGGGAATGTGCTGTTTCTCATTCCAGAATTCCAGACCGATGAAGATTCCTCTCTGGGAAAAGGTGTCAGGACAGAAAGCGATTGTTCCTTTTCTAGGGTTAATGGGGCTCCATCATTGACACCTGAGAGCCCAAGGATGCAACCTTTTCCCTGAGCGCAAAGCTCGACGGTGCGTGCCAATTGCGGGTCCAGGAATGTGCTGTTTCTCATCCCAGAAATCGAGGCCGATGAAGATTTCTCCCAGGGAAAAGGTGCCTGGACAGAAAGCAATTGTGCCTTTTCTAGGGTTAGTGGGGCCCCAAAATTGACACCTGAGAGCCCAAGGCTGCCACCTTTTCCCTGGGCGCAAAGCTCGACAGAGCGTTCCACATGCGGGTCCGGGAAAGTGCCATTTTTCAGCCCAGAATTCCAGACCTATGAAGATTCCTCAGAGGGAAAAGGTACCAGGAGACAAAGCCATTGTGTATTTTGTAATGCTAATTGGGCCCCATCATTGGCACCTGTGAGCCCAAGGCTGCCACCTCTTCCCTGGGTGCAAAGCTCGACGGTGCATACCCTGTGTGGGTCCGGGAAAGGGCCGTTTTTCAGCCCAGAATTCCAGACGGAAGTCAATTCCTCTCTGGGAAAAGGTGTCAGGACAGAAAGCCATTGTGCCTTTTCTAGGGGTAATGGGACCTCATCTTTGGCACCTGAGAGCCCAAGGCTGCCACCTTTTCCCTGGGCGCAAATGTCGACAGTGTGTGTCACTTGCAAGTCCGGGAATGTGCCGTTTCTCATCCCAGAATTCCAGGCCAGCGAAGATTTCTCCCTGGGAAAAGGTGCCAGGACAGAAAGCGATTGTGCCTTTTCTAGGGTTAATGGGGCCCCAAAATTGGCAGCTGAGAGCCCAGGGCTGCCACCTTTTCCCTGGGCGCAAAGCTCGACGGTGCGTGCCACATGCGGGAAAGGGAAAGAGCCGTTTTCAGCCCAGAATTCCAGACCAATGAAGACTCCTCCCTGGGAAAAGGTGCCAGGACAGAAAGCCATTGTGTTTTTTGTAAAGGTAATGGGGCCCCATCATTGGCACCTGAGAGCCCAAGGCTGCCACCTTTTGCCTGGGCACAAAGCTCGATGGTGCGTTCCACTTGCAGGTCCGGGGAAGTGCCGTTTTTCAGTCCAGAATTCCAGACGGACGAAAATTCCTCCCTGGGAAAAGGTGCCAGGACAGAAAGCAAGTGTTATTTATCTAGTGTTAACGAGGACCCATCATTGGCACCTGAGAGCCCAAGGCTGTCACCTCTTCCCTGCGCGCAAAGCTGGATGGTGCCTGCCACGTGCAGGTCAGAGAAAGAGCTATGTTCAGCCCAGGATTCCAGACGGATGACGACTCCTCCCAGGGAAAGGGCTCCCAGGACAGAAAGCGATTGTTCCATTTCTAGTGTTAATGGGGGCCCGTCATTGGCATCTGAGAGCCAGAGGTTGCCTCCTTTTCCCTGGGCGCAAAGCACGACAGTGCGTGCCACGTGCTGGTCCCAGAAAGTGCCATTTTACAGCCCAGAATTCCAGACCAATGAAGACTCCTCCCAGGGAAAAAGTGCCAGGACAGAAAGCCATTGTGTTTTTTTTAAAGGTAATGGGGCCCCATCATTGGCACCTGAGAGCCCAAGACTGCCACCTTTTCCCTGGACACAAAGCTCGATGGTGCGTTCCACTTGCGGGTCCAGGAAAGTGCCGATTCTCATTCCAGAATTCCAAACCGATGAAGATTCCTCCCTGGGAAAAGGTGCCAGGACAGAAAGCCATTGTGTTTTTTGTAAAGGTAATGGGGCCCCATCATTGGCACCTGAGAGCCCAAGGCTGCCCCCTTTTCCCTAGGCACAAAGCTCGACGGTGTGTACCTTGTGCTGGTTTGGGGCAGTGCCATTTTTGAACCCAGATTTCCAGACGGACGAAGATTCCTCCCTGGGAAAAGGTGCCAGGACAGAAAGCGATTGTTATTTTTCTAGTGTTAGCGGGGCCCCATCATTGGCACCTGAGAGCCCAAGGCTGCCACCTTTTGCCTGGGCGCAAATGTCGACGGCGCGTGCCACTTGCGGGTCCGGGGAAGTGCCATTTTTCAGCCCAGAATTCCAGACGGACGAAGACACCTCCCAGGGAAAAGGTGCCAGGTCAGAAATCGAATTGTCCTTTTCTAGGGTCAATGGTGCCCCATCATTGGCATTTCAGAGTTCAAGGCTGCCATCTTTTCCGTGGGCGCAAACATCAACGGCGCGTACCACTTTCTTGTCCGGGAAAAGTGCCGTTTTTCAGCCCTCAATTCCAGACGGATGAAGACTCCTCAGAGCGAAGGGGCTCCCAGGAAAGAAAGCGATTGTTCCATTTCTAAGGTTAATCGGGCCCCATCATTGGCACCTGAGAGCCCAAGGTTGCCTCCTATACCCTGGGCGCAAAGCTCGACCATGCGTGCTACGTGAGGGTCCGGGAAATTGCCGTTTCTAATTCCAGAATTCCAGACCGATGAAGATTCCTCCCTGGGAAAAGGTGTCCGGACCGAAAGTGATTGTTCCTTTTCTAGGGTTAATGGGGCTCCATCATTGACACCTGAGAGCCCAAGGCTGCCATCTTTTCCCTGAGCGCAAAGCTCGACGGTGCGTGCCACTTGCGGGTCCAGGAATGTGCTGTTTCTCATCCCAGAATTTGAGGCCGATGAAGATTTCTCCCAGGGAAAAGGTGCCAGGGCAGAAAGCAATTGTGCCTTTTCTAGGGTTAATGGGGCCCCAAAATTGACACCTGAGAACCCAAGGCTGCCACCTTTTACCTGGGCGCAAAGCTCGACGGAGCGTTCCACGTGCGGGTCCGGGAATGTGCCATTTTTCAGCCCAGAATTCCAGACCTATGAAGATTCCTCCCTGGGAAAAGGTACCAGGAGACAAAGCCATTGTGTATTTTGTAATGCTAATTAGGCCCCATCATTGGCACCTGTGAGCCCAAGGCTGCCACCTTTTCCCTGGGTGCAAAGCTCGACGGTGCATACCCTGTGCGGGTCCGGGAAAGGGCTGTTTTTCAGCCCAGAATTCCAGATAGAAGTCGATTCCTCTCTGGGAAAAGGTGTCAGGACAGAAAGCCATTGTGCCTTTTCTAGGGGTAATGGGGCCTCATCTTTGGCAGCTGAGAGCCCAAGGCTGCCACCTTTTCCCTGGGCGCAAATGTCGACGGCGCGTGCCACTTGCAAGTCCGGGAATGTGCCGTTTCTCATCCCAGAATTCCAGGCCAGCGAAGATTTCTCCCTGGGAAAAGGTGCCAGGACAGAAAGCGATTGTGCTTTTTCTAGGGTTAATGGGGCCCCAAAATTGGCAGCTGAGATCCCAGGGCTGCCACCTTTTCCCTGGGCGGAAAGCTCGACGGTGCGTGCCTCATGCGGGTAAGGGAAAGAGCCGTTTTCAGCCCAGAATTCCAGACCAATGAAGATTCCTCCCTGGGAAAAGGTGCCAGGACAGAAAGCGATTGTTCTTTTTCTAGGGGTAATGGGGCCCCATCATTGGCACCTGAGAGCCCAAGGCTGCCACCTTTTGCCTGGGCACAAAGCTCGATGGTGCGTTCCACTTGCAGGTCCGGGGACTTGCCAGTTTTTCAGCCCAGAATTCCAGACGGACGAAAATTCCTCCCAGACAAGAGGTGCCAGGACAGAAAGCGATTGTTATTTATCTAGTGTTAACGGGGACCCATCATTGGCACCTGAGAGCCCAAGGCTGTCACCTCTTCCCTGGGCGCAAAGCTGGATGGTGCCTGCCACGTGCAGGTCAGAGAAAGTGCTTTGTTCAGCCCAGGATTCCAGACGGATGACGATTCCTCCCAGGGAAAGGGCTGCCAAGAAAGAAAGCGATTGTTCCATTTCTAGTGTTAATGGGGGCCCGTCATTGGCATCTGAGAGCCAGAGGTTGCCTCCTTTTCCCTGGGCGCAAAGCACGACAGTGCGTGCCACGTGCTGGTCCCAGAAAGTGCCATTTTACAGCCCAGAATTCCAGACCAATGAAGACTCCTCCCAGGGAAAAGGTGCCAGGACAGAAAGCCATTGTGCTTTTTGTAAAGGTAAGGGGGCCCCATCATTGGCACCTGAGAGCCCAAGACTGCCACCTTTTCCCTGGACGCAAAGCTCGATGGTGCGTTCCACTTGCGGGTCCAGGATAGTGCCGATTCTCAGACCAGAATTCCAAACCGATGAAGATTCCTCCCTGGGAAAAGGTGCCAGGACAGAAAGCCATTCTGCCTTTTGTAGGGGTAATGGGGCACCATCATTGGCAGCTGAGAGCCCAAGGCTGCCCCCTTTTCCCTGGGCGCAAAGCTCGACGGTGTGTACCTTGTGCAGGTTTGGGGCAGTGCCATTTCTGAACCCAGATTTCCAGACGGAAGAAGATTCCTCCCTGGGAGAAGGTGCCAGGACAGAAAGCAAGTGTTATTTTTCTAGTGTTAACGGGGCCCCATCATTGGCACCTGAGAGCCCAAGGCTGCCACCTTTTGCCTGGGCGCAAATGTCGACGGCGCGTGCCACTTGCGGGTCCGGGGAAGTGCCATTTTTAAGCCCAGAATTCCAGACGGACGAAGACACCTACCAGGGAAAAGGTGCCAGGTCAGAAATCGAAATGTCCTTTCTAGGGTCAATGGTGCCCCATCATTGGCACCTGAGAGCCCAAGACTGCCACCTTTTCCCTGGACGCAAAGCTCGATGGTGCGTTCCACTTGCGGGTCCAGGATAGTGCCGATTCTCAGACCAGAATTCCAAACCGATGAAGATTCCTCCCTGGGAAAAGGTGCCAGGACAGAAAGCCATTCTGCCTTTTGTAGGGGTAATGGGGCACCATCATTGGCAGCTGAGAGCCCAAGGCTGCCCCCTTTTCCCTGGGCGCAAAGCTCGACGGTGTGTACCTTGTGCGGGTTTGGGGCAGCGCCATTTTTGAACCCAGATTTCCAGACGGACGAAAATTCCTTCCAGGGAAAATGTGCCAGGACAGAAAGCAAGTGTTATTTTTCTAGTGTTAACGGGGCCCCATCCTTGGCACATGAGAGCCCAAGGCTGCCACGTTTTGCCTGGGCACAAATGTCGAGGGTGCGTGCCACTTTCTTGTCTGGAAAAGTGCCATTTTTCAGCCCAGAATTCTAGACGGATGAAGATTCCTCCCAGGGAAAAGGTGCCAGGACAGAAAGCTATTGTTCCATTTCTAGGGTTAATGGGGCCCCATCATTGGCACCTGAGAGTCCAAGGTTGCCTCCTATACCCTGGGCGCAAAGCTCGACCATGCGTGCAACGTGAGGGTCCGAGAAATTGCCGTTTCTCATTCCAGAATTCCAGACCGATGAAGATTCCTCCCTGGGAAGAGGTGCCAGGACAGAAAGCCATTCTGCCTTTTGTAGGGGTAATGGGGCACCATCATTGGCAGCTGAGAGCCCAAGGCTGCCCCCTTTTCCCTGGGCGCAAAGCTCGACGGTGTGTACCTTGTGCAGGTTTGGGGCAGTGCCATTTCTGAACCCAGATTTCCAGACGGAAGAAGATTCCTCTCTGGGAGAAGGTGCCAGGACAGAAAGCAAGTGTTATTTTTCTAGTGTTAACGGGGCCCCATCATTGGCACCTGAGAGCCCAAGGCTGCCACCTTTTGCCTGGGCGCAAATGTCGACGGCGCGTGCCACTTGCGGGTCCGGGGAAGTGCCATTTTTCAGCCCAGAATTCCAGACGGACGAAGACACCTCCCAGGGAAAAGGTGCCAGGTCAGAAATCGAATTGTCCTTTCTAGGGTCAATGGTCCCCCATCATTGGCACCTCAGAGCCCAAGACTGCCACCTTTTCCCTGGACGCAAAGCTCGATGGTGCGTTCCACTTGCGGGTCCAGGATAGTGCCGATTCTCAGACCAGAATTCCAAACCGATGAAGATTCCTCCCTGGGAAAAGGTGCCAGGACAGAAAGCCATTCTGCCTTTTGTAGGGGTAATGGGGCACCATCATTGGCACCTGAGAGCCCAAGGCTGCCCCCTTTTCCCTGGGCGCAAAGCTCGACGGTGTGTACCTTGTGCGGGTTTGGGGCAGCGCCATTTTTGAACCCAGATTTCCAGACGGACGAAAATTCCTTCCAGGGAAAATGTGCCAGGACAGAAAGCAAGTGTTATTTTTCTAGTGTTAACGGGGCCCCATCCTTGGCACATGAGAGCCCAAGGCTGCCACGTTTTGCCTGGGCACAAATGTCGAGGGTGCGTGCCACTTTCTTGTCTGGAAAAGTGCCATTTTTCAGCCCAGAATTCTAGACGGATGAAGATTCCTCCCAGGGAAAAGGTGCCAGGACAGAAAGCGATTGTTCCATTTCTAGGGTTAATCGGGCCCCATCATTGGCACCTGAGAGCCCAAGGTTGCCTCCTATACCCTGGGCGCAAAGCTCGACCATGCGTGCAATGTGACGGTCCGAGAAATTGCCGTTTCTCATTCCAGAATTCCAGACCGATGAAGATTCCTCCCTGGGAAAAGGTGTCAGGACAGAAAGCGATTGTTCCTTTTCTAGGGTTAATGGGGCTCCATCATTGACACCTGAGAGCTGAAGGCTGCAACCTTTTCCCTGAGTGCAAAGCTCAACGGTGCGTGCCACTTGCGGGTCCAGGAATGTGCTGTTTCTCATCCCAGAATTCGAGACCTATGAAGATTTCTCCCAGGGAAAAGGTGCCAGGGCAGAAAGCAATTGTGCCTTTTCTATGGTTAATGGGGCTCCAAAATGGACACCTGAGAGCCCAAGGCTGCCACATTTTCCCTGGGCACAAATCTGGACGGAGCGTTCCACGTGCGGGTCCAGGAAAGTGCCATTTTTCAGCCCAGAATTCCAGACCTATGAAGATTCCTCAGAGGGAAAAGGTACCAGGAGACAAAGCCATTGTGTATTTTGTAATGCTAATTGGGCCCCATCATTGGCCCCTGAGAGCCCAAGGCTGCCACCTTTTCCCTGGGTGCAAAGCTCGACGGTGCATACCCTGTGCGGGTCCGGGAAAGGGCCGTTTTTCAGCCCAGAATTCCAGACGGAAGTCGATTCCTCTCTGGGAAAAGGTGTCAGGACAGAAAGCCATTGTGCCTTTTCTAGGGGTAATGGGACCTCATCTTTGGCACCTGAGAGCCCAAGGCTGCCACCTTTTCCCTGGCCTCAAATGTCGACGGCACGTGCCACTTGCAAGTCCGGGAATGTGCCGTTTCTCATCCCAGAATTCCAGGCCAGCGAAGATTTCTCCCTGGGAAAAGGTGCCAGGAGAGAAAGGCATTGTGCCTTTTCTAGGGTTAATGGGGCCCCAAAATTGGCAGCTGAGAGCCCAGGGCTGCCACCTTTTCCCTGGGCGCAAAGCTCGACGGTGCGTGCCACATGCGGGTAAGGGAAAGAGCCGTTTTCAGCCCAGAATTCCAGACCAATGAAGATTCCTCCCTGGGAAAAGGTGCCAGGACAGAAAGCGATTGTTCTTTTTCTAGGGGTAATGGGGCCCCATCATTGGCACCTGAGAGCCCAAGGCTGCCACCTTTTGCCTGGGCACAAAGCTCGACGGTGCGTTCCACTTGCAGGTCCGGGGAAGTGCCGTTTTTCAGTCCAGAATTCCAGACGGACGAAAATTCCGCCCAGGGAAAAGGTGCCAGGACAGAAAGCGATTGTTATTTATCTAGTGTTAACGGGGACCCATCATTGGCACCTGAGAGCCCAAGGCTGTCACCTCTTCCCTGGGCGCAAAGCTAGATGGTGCCTGCCACGTGCAGGTCAGAGAAAGAGCTTTGTTCAGCCCAGGATTCCAGACGGATGACGACTCCTCCCAGGGAAAAGGTGCCAGGACAGAAAGCCATTGTGCTTTTTGTAAAGGTAATGGGGCCCCATCATTGGCACCTGAGAGTCCAAGACTGCCACCTTTTCCCTGGACGCAAAGCTCGATGGTGCGTTCCACTTGCGGGTCCAGGAAAGTGCCGATTCTCAGACCAGAATTCCAAACCGATGAAGATTCCTCCCTGGGAAAAGGTGTCAGGACAGAAAGCCATTCTGCCTTTTGTAGGGGTAATGGGGCACCATCATTGGCACCTGAGAGCCCAAGGCTGCCACCTTTTCCCTGGGCGCAAAGCTCGACGGTGTGTACCTTGTGCGGGTTTGGGCCAGTGCCATTTTTGAACCCAGATTTCCAGACGGACGAAGATTCCTCCCTGGGAAAAGGTGCCAGGACAGAAAGCAAGTGTTATTTTTCTAGTGTTAACGGGGCCCAATCATTGGCACCTGAGAGCCCAAGGCTGCCACCTTTTTGTGGACGCAAATGTCGACGGCGCGTGCCACTTGCGGGTCCAGGGAAGTGCCGATTTTCAGCACTCAATTCCAGACGGATGAAGACTCCTCACAGGGAAGAGGCTCCCATGAAAGAAAGCGATTGTTCCATTTCTAGGGTTCATCCGGTTCCATCATTGGCACCTGAGAGCCCAAGGTTGCCTCCTATACCCTGGGCGCAAAGCTCGACCATGCGTGCTACGTGAGGGTCCGGGAATGTGCTGTTTCTCATTCCAGAATTCCAGACCGATGAAGATTCCTCTCTGGGAAAAGGTGTCAGGACAGAAAGCGATTGTTCCTTTTCTAGGGTTAATGGGGCTCCATCATTGACACCTGAGAGCCCAAGGATGCAACCTTTTCCCTGAGCGCAAAGCTCGACGGTGCGTGCCAATTGCGGGTCCAGGAATGTGCTGTTTCTCATCCCAGAAATCGAGGCCGATGAAGATTTCTCCCAGGGAAAAGGTGCCTGGACAGAAAGCAATTGTGCCTTTTCTAGGGTTAGTGGGGCCCCAAAATTGACACCTGAGAGCCCAAGGCTGCCACCTTTTCCCTGGGCGCAAAGCTCGAACGAGCGTTCCACGTGCGGATCCGGGAAAGTGCCATTTTTCAGCCCAGAATTCCAGACCTATGAAGATTCCTCAGAGGGAAAAGGTACCAGGAGACAAAGCCATTGTGTATTTTGTAATGCTAATTGGGCCCCATCATTGGCACCTGTGAGCCCAAGGCTGCCACCTCTTCCCTGGGTGCAAAGCTCGACGGTGCATACCCTGTGTGGGTCCGGGAAAGGGCCGTTTTTCAGCCCAGAATTCCAGACGGAAGTCAATTCCTCTCTGGGAAAAGGTGTCAGGACAGAAAGCCATTGTGCCTTTTCTAGGGGTAATGGGACCTCATCTTTGGCACCTGAGAGCCCAAGGCTGCCACCTTTTCCCTGGGCGCAAATGTCGACAGTGCGTGTCACTTGCAAGTCCGGGAATGTGCCGTTTCTCATCCCAGAATTCCAGGCCAGCGAAGATTTCTCCCTGGGAAAAGGTGCCAGGACAGAAAGCGATTGTGCCTTTTCTAGGGTTAATGGGGCCCCAAAATTGGCAGCTGAGAGCCCAGGGCTGCCACCTTTTCCCTGGGCGCAAAGCTCGACGGTGCGTGCCACATGCGGGAAAGGGAAAGAGCCGTTTTCAGCCCAGAATTCCAGACCAATGAAGACTCCTCCCTGGGAAAAGGTGCCAGGACAGAAAGCCATTGTGTTTTTTGTAAAGGTAATGGGGCCCCATCATTGGCACCTGAGAGCCCAAGGCTGCCACCTTTTGCCTGGGCACAAAGCTCGATGGTGCGTTCCACTTGCAGGTCCGGGGAAGTGCCGTTTTTCAGTCCAGAATTCCAGACGGACGAAAATTCCTCCCTGGGAAAAGGTGCCAGGACAGAAAGCAAGTGTTATTTATCTAGTGTTAACGAGGACCCATCATTGGCACCTGAGAGCCCAAGGCTGTCACCTCTTCCCTGCGCGCAAAGCTGGATGGTGCCTGCCACGTGCAGGTCAGAGAAAGAGCTATGTTCAGCCCAGGATTCCAGACGGATGACGACTCCTCCCAGGGAAAGGGCTCCCAGGACAGAAAGCGATTGTTCCATTTCTAGTGTTAATGGGGGCCCGTCATTGGCATCTGAGAGCCAGAGGTTGCCTCCTTTTCCCTGGGCGCAAAGCACGACAGTGCGTGCCACGTGCTGGTCCCAGAAAGTGCCATTTTACAGCCCAGAATTCCAGACCAATGAAGACTCCTCCCAGGGAAAAAGTGCCAGGACAGAAAGCCATTGTGTTTTTTGTAAAGGTAATGGGGCCCCATCATTGGCACCTGAGAGCCCAAGACTGCCACCTTTTCCCTGGACACAAAGCTCGATGGTGCGTTCCACTTGCGGGTCCAGGAAAGTGCCGATTCTCAGACCAGAATTCCAAACCGATGAAGATTCCTCCCTGGGAAAAGGTGCCAGGACAGAAAGCCATTGTGTTTTTTGTAAAGGTAATGGGGCCCCATCATTGGCACCTGAGAGCCTAAGGCTGCCCCCTTTTCCCTAGGCACAAAGCTCGACGGTGTGTACCTTGTGCTGGTTTGGGGCAGTGCCATTTTTGAACCCAGATTTCCAGACTGACGAAGATTCCTCCCTGGGAAAAGGTGCCAGGACAGAAAGCGATTGTTATTTTTCTAGTGTTAGCGGGGCCCCATCATTGGCACCTGAGAGCCCAAGGCTGCCACCTTTTGCCTGGGCGCAAATGTCGACGGCGCGTGCCACTTGCGGGTCCGGGGAAGTGCCATTTTTCAGCCCAGAATTCCAGACGGACGAAGACACCTCCCAGGGAAAAGGTGCCAGGTCAGAAATCGAATTGTCCTTTTCTAGGGTCAATGGTGCCCCATCATTGGCATTTCAGAGTTCAAGGCTGCCATCTTTTCCGTGGGCGCAAACATCAACGGCGCGTACCACTTTCTTGTCCGGGAAAAGTGCCGTTTTTCAGCCCTCAATTCCAGACGGATGAAGACTCCTCACAGCGAAGAGGCTCCCAGGAAAGAAAGCGATTGTTCCATTTCTAAGGTTAATCGGGCCCCATCATTGGCACCTGAGAGCCCAAGGTTGCCTCCTATACCCTGGGCGCAAAGCTCGACCATGCGTGCTACGTGAGGGTCCGGGAAATTGCCGTTTCTAATTCCAGAATTCCAGACCGATGAAGATTCCTCCCTGGGAAAAGGTGTCTGGACCGAAAGTGATTGTTCCTTTTCTAGGGTTAATGGGGCCCCATCATTGACACCTGAGAGCCCAAGGCTGCCATCTTTTCCCTGAGCGCAAAGCTCGACGGTGCGTGCCACTTGCGGGTCCAGGAATGTGCTGTTTCTCATCCCAGAATTCGAGGCCGATGAAGATTTCTCCCAGGGAAAAGGTGCCAGGGCAGAAAGCAATTGTGCCTTTTCTAGGGTTAATGGGGCCCCAAAATTGACACCTGAGAACCCAAGGCTGCCACCTTTTACCTGGGCGCAAAGCTCGACGGAGCGTTCCACGTGCGGGTCCGGGAATGTGCCATTTTTCAGCCCAGAATTCCAGACCTATGAAGATTCCTCCCTGGGAAAAGGTACCAGGAGACAAAGCCATTGTGTATTTTGTAATGCTAATTAGGCCCCATCATTGGCACCTGTGAGCCCAAGGCTGCCACCTTTTCCCTGGGTGCAAAGCTCGACGGTGCATACCCTGTGCGGGTCCGGGAAAGGGCTGTTTTTCAGCCCAGAATTCCAGATAGAAGTCGATTCCTCTCTGGGAAAAGGTGTCAGGACAGAAAGCCATTGTGCCTTTTCTAGGGGTAATGGGGCCTCATCTTTGGCACCTGAGAGCCCAAGGCTGCCACCTTTTCCCTGGGCGCAAATGTCGACGGCGCGTGCCACTTGCAAGTCCGGGAATGTGCCGTTTCTCATCCCAGAATTCCAGGCCAGCGAAGATTTCTCCCTGGGAAAAGGTGCCAGGACAGAAAGCGATTGTGCTTTTTCTAGGGTTAATGGGGCCCCAAAATTGGCAGCTGAGATCCCAGGGCTGCCACCTTTTCCCTGGGCGGAAAGCTCGACGGTGCGTGCCTCATGCGGGTAAGGGAAAGAGCCGTTTTCAGCCCAGAATTCCAGACCAATGAAGATTCCTCCCTGGGAAAAGGTGCCAGGACAGAAAGCGATTGTTCTTTTTCTAGGGGTAATGGGGCCCCATCATTGGCACCTGAGAGCCCAAGGCTGCCACCTTTTGCCTGGGCACAAAGCTCGATGGTGCGTTCCACTTGCAGGTCCGGGGACTTGCCAGTTTTTCAGCCCAGAATTCCAGACGGACGAAAATTCCTCCCAGACAAGAGGTGCCAGGACAGAAAGCGATTGTTATTTATCTAGTGTTAACGGGGACCCATCATTGGCACCTGAGAGCCCAAGGCTGTCACCTCTTCCCTGGGCGCAAAGCTGGATGGTGCCTGCCACGTGCAGGTCAGAGAAAGTGCTTTGTTCAGCCCAGGATTCCAGACGGATGACGATTCCTCCCAGGGAAAGGGCTGCCAAGAAAGAAAGCGATTGTTCCATTTCTAGTGTTAATGGGGGCCCGTCATTGGCATCTGAGAGCCAGAGGTGACCTCCTTTTCCCTGGGCGCAAAGCACGACAGTGCGTGCCACGTGCTGGTCCCAGAAAGTGCCATTTTACAGCCCAGAATTCCAGACCAATGAAGACTCCTCCCAGGGAAAAGGTGCCAGGACAGAAAGCCATTGTGCTTTTTGTAAAGGTAAGGGGGCCCCATCATTGGCACCTGAGAGCCCAAGACTGCCACCTTTTCCCTGGACGCAAAGCTCGATGGTGCGTTCCACTTGCGGGTCCAGGATAGTGCCGATTCTCAGACCAGAATTCCAAACCGATGAAGATTCCTCCCTGGGAAAAGGTGCCAGGACAGAAAGCCATTCTGCCTTTTGTAGGGGTAATGGGGCACCATCATTGGCAGCTGAGAGCCCAAGGCTGCCCCCTTTTCCCTGGGCGCAAAGCTCGACGGTGTGTACCTTGTGCTGGTTTGGGGCAGTGCCATTTCTGAACCCAGATTTCCAGACGGAAGAAGATTCCTCCCTGGGAGAAGGTGCCAGGACAGAAAGCAAGTGTTATTTTTCTAGTGTTAACGGGGCCCCATCATTGGCACCTGAGAGCCCAAGGCTGCCACCTTTTGCCTGGGCGCAAATGTCGACGGCGCGTGCCACTTGCGGGTCCGGGGAAGTGCCATTTTTAAGCCCAGAATTCCAGACGGACGAAGACACCTACCAGGGAAAAGGTGCCAGGTCAGAAATCGAAATGTCCTTTCTAGGGTCAATGGTGCCCCATCATTGGCACCTGAGAGCCCAAGACTGCCACCTTTTCCCTGGACGCAAAGCTCGATGGTGCGTTCCACTTGCGGGTCCAGGATAGTGCCGATTCTCAGACCAGAATTCCAAACCGATGAAGATTCCTCCCTGGGAAAAGGTGCCAGGACAGAAAGCCATTCTGCCTTTTGTAGGGGTAATGGGGCACCATCATTGGCAGCTGAGAGCCCAAGGCTGCCCCCTTTTCCCTGGGCGCAAAGCTCGACGGTGTGTACCTTGTGCGGGTTTGGGGCAGCGCCATTTTTGAACCCAGATTTCCAGACGGACGAAAATTCCTTCCAGGGAAAATGTGCCAGGACAGAAAGCAAGTGTTATTTTTCTAGTGTTAACGGGGCCCCATCCTTGGCACATGAGAGCCCAAGGCTGCCACGTTTTGCCTGGGCACAAATGTCGAGGGTGCGTGCCACTTTCTTGTCTGGAAAAGTGCCATTTTTCAGCCCAGAATTCTAGACGGATGAAGATTCCTCCCAGGGAAAAGGTGCCAGGACAGAAAGCGATTGTTCCATTTCTAGGGTTAATGGGGCCCCATCATTGGCACCTGAGAGTCCAAGGTTGCCTCCTATACCCTGGGCGCAAAGCTCGACCATGCGTGCAACGTGAGGGTCCGAGAAATTGCCGTTTCTCATTCCAGAATTCCAGACCGATGAAGATTCCTCCCTGGGAAGAGGTGCCAGGACAGAAAGCCATTCTGCCTTTTGTAGGGGTAATGGGGCACCATCATTGGCAGCTGAGAGCCCAAGGCTGCCCCCTTTTCCCTGGGCGCAAAGCTCGACGGTGTGTACCTTGTGCAGGTTTGGGGCAGTGCCATTTCTGAACCCAGATTTCCAGACGGAAGAAGATTCCTCTCTGGGAGAAGGTGCCAGGACAGAAAGCAAGTGTTATTTTTCTAGTGTTAACGGGGCCCCATCATTGGCACCTGAGAGCCCAAGGCTGCCACCTTTTGCCTGGGCGCAAATGTCGACGGCGCGTGCCACTTGCGGGTCCGGGGAAGTGCCATTTTTAAGCCCAGAATTCCAGACGGACGAAGACACCTACCAGGGAAAAGGTGCCAGGTCAGAAATCGAATTGTCCTTTCTAGGGTCAATGGTCCCCCATCATTGGCACCTGAGAGCCCAAGACTGCCACCTTTTCCCTGGACGCAAAGCTCGATGGTGCGTTCCACTTGCGGGTCCAGGATAGTGCCGATTCTCAGACCAGAATTCCAAACCGATGAAGATTCCTCCCTGGGAAAAGGTGCCAGGACAGAAAGCCATTCTGCCTTTTGTAGGGGTAATGGGGCACCATCATTGGCAGCTGAGAGCCCAAGGCTGCCCCCTTTTCCCTGGGCGCAAAGCTCGACGGTGTGTACCTTGTGCGGGTTTGGGGCAGCGCCATTTTTGAACCCAGATTTCCAGACGGACGAAAATTCCTTCCAGGGAAAATGTGCCAGGACAGAAAGCAAGTGTTATTTTTCTAGTGTTAACGGGGCCCCATCCTTGGCACATGAGAGCCCAAGGCTGCCACGTTTTGCCTGGGCACAAATGTCGAGGGTGCGTGCCACTTTCTTGTCTGGAAAAGTGCCATTTTTCAGCCCAGAATTCTAGACGGATGAAGATTCCTCACAGGGAAAAGGTGCCAGGACAGAAAGCGATTGTTCCATTTCTAGGGTTAATCGGGCCCCATCATTGGCACCTGAGAGTCCAAGGTTGCCTCCTATACCCTGGGCGCAAAGCTCGACCATGCGTGCAACGTGAGGGTCCGAGAAATTGCCGTTTCTCATTCCAGAATTCCAGACCGATGAAGATTCCTCTCTGGGAAAAGGTGTCAGGACAGAAAGCGATTGTTCCTTTTCTAGGGTTAATGGGGCTCCATCATTGACACCTGAGAGCTGAAGGCTGCAACCTTTTCCCTGAGTGCAAAGCTCAACGGTGCGTGCCACTTGCGGGTCCAGGAATGTGCTGTTTCTCATCCCAGAATTCGAGACCTATGAAGATTTCTCCCAGGGAAAAGGTGCCAGGGCAGAAAGCAATTGTGCCTTTTCTATGGTTAATGGGGCTCCAAAATGGACACCTGAGAGCCCAAGGCTGCCACATTTTCCCTGGGCACAAAGCTGGACGGAGCGTTCCACGTGCGGGTCCAGGAAAGTGCCATTTTTCAGCCCAGAATTCCAGACCTATGAAGATTCCTCCCTGGGAAAAGGTACCAGGAGACAAAGCCATTGTGTATTTTGTAATGCTAATTGGGCCCCATCATTGGCCCCTGAGAGCCCAAGGCTGCCACCTTTTCCCTGGGTGCAAAGCTCGACGGTGCATACCCTGTGCGGGTCCGGGAAAGGGCCGTTTTTCAGCCCAGAATTCCAGACGGAAGTCGATTCCTCTCTGGGAAAAGGTGTCAGGACAGAAAGCCATTGTGCCTTTTCTAGGGGTAATGGGACCTCATCTTTGGCACCTGAGAGCCCAAGGCTGCCACCTTTTCCCTGGCCTCAAATGTCGACGGCACGTGCCACTTGCAAGTCCGGGAATGTGCCGTTTCTCATCCCAGAATTCCAGGCCAGCGAAGATTTCTCCCTGGGAAAAGGTGCCAGGAGAGAAAGGCATTGTGCCTTTTCTAGGGTTAATGGGGCCCCAAAATTGGCAGCTGAGAGCCCCGGGCTGCCACCTTTTCCCTGGGCGCAAAGCTCGACGGTGCGTGCCACATGCGGGTAAGGGAAAGAGCCGTTTTCAGCCCAGATTTCCAGACCAATGAAGATTCCTCCCTGGGAAAAGGTGCCAGGACAGAAAGCGATTGTTCTTTTTCTAGGGGTAATGGGGCCCCATCATTGGCACCTGAGAGCCCAAGGCTGCCACCTTTTGCCTGGGCACAAAGCTCGACGGTGCGTTCCACTTGCAGGTCCGGGGAAGTGCCGTTTTTCAGTCCAGAATTCCAGACGGACGAAAATTCCGCCCAGGGAAAAGGTGCCAGGACAGAAAGCGATTGTTATTTATCTAGTGTTAACGGGGACCCATCATTGGCACCTGAGAGCCCAAGGCTGTCACCTCTTCCCTGGGCGCAAAGCTAGATGGTGCCTGCCACGTGCAGGTCAGAGAAAGAGCTTTGTTCAGCCCAGGATTCCAGACGGATGACGACTCCTCCCAGGGAAAAGGTGCCAGGACAGAAAGCCATTGTGTATTTTTGTAAAGGTAATGGGGCCCCATCATTGGCACCTGAGAGTCCAAGACTGCCCCCTTTTCCCTGGACGCAAAGCTCGATGGTGCGTTCCACTTGCGGGTCCAGGAAAGTGCCGATTCTCAGACCAGAATTCCAAACCGATGAAGATTCCTCCCTGGGAAAAGGTGTCAGGACAGAAAGCCATTCTGCCTTTTGTAGGGGTAATGGGGCACCATCATTGGCACCTGAGAGCCCAAGGCTGCCACCTTTTCCCTGGGCGCAAAGCTCGACGGTGTGTACCTTGTGCGGGTTTGGGCCAGTGCCATTTTTGAACCCAGATTTCCAGACGGACGAAGATTCCTCCCTGGGAAAAGGTGCCAGGACAGAAAGCAAGTGTTATTTTTCTAGTGTTAACGGGGCCCAATCATTGGCACCTGAGAGCCCAAGGCTGCCACCTTTTTGTGGACGCAAATGTCGACGGCGCGTGCCACTTGCGGGTCCAGGGAAGTGCCGATTTTCAGCACTCAATTCCAGACGGATGAAGACTCCTCACAGGGAAGAGGCTCCCATGAAAGAAAGCGATTGTTCCATTTCTAGGGTTCATCCGGTTCCATCATTGGCACCTGAGAGCCCAAGGTTGCCTCCTATACCCTGGGCGCAAAGCTCGACCATGCGTGCTACGTGAGGGTCCGGGAATGTGCTGTTTCTCATTCCAGAATTCCAGACCGATGAAGATTCCTCTCTGGGAAAAGGTGTCAGGACAGGAAGCGATTGTTCCTTTTCTAGGGTTAATGGGGCTCCATCATTGACACCTGAGAGCCCAAGGATGCAACCTTTTCCCTGAGCGCAAAGCTCGACGGTGCGTGCCAATTGCGGGTCCAGGAATGTGCTGTTTCTCATCCCAGAAATCGAGGCCGATGAAGATTTCTCCCAGGGAAAAGGTGCCTGGACAGAAAGCAATTGTGCCTTTTCTAGGGTTAGTGGGGCCCCAAAATTGACACCTGAGAGCCCAAGGCTGCCACCTTTTCCCTGGGCGCAAAGCTCGACAGAGCGTTCCACATGCGGGTCCGGGAAAGTGCCATTTTTCAGCCCAGAATTCCAGACCTATGAAGATTCCTCAGAGGGAAAAGGTACCAGGAGACAAAGCCATTGTGTATTTTGTAATGCTAATTGGGCCCCATCATTGGCACCTGTGAGCCCAAGGCTGCCACCTCTTCCCTGGGTGCAAAGCTCGACGGTGCATACCCTGTGTGGGTCCGGGAAAGGGCCGTTTTTCAGCCCAGAATTCCAGACGGAAGTCAATTCCTCTCTGGGAAAAGGTGTCAGGACAGAAAGCCATTGTGCCTTTTCTAGGGGTAATGGGACCTCATCTTTGGCACCTGAGAGCCCAAGGCTGCCACCTTTTCCCTGGGCGCAAATGTCGACAGTGCGTGTCACTTGCAAGTCCGGGAATGTGCCGTTTCTCATCCCAGAATTCCAGGCCAGCGAAGATTTCTCCCTGGGAAAAGGTGCCAGGACAGAAAGCGATTGTGCCTTTTCTAGGGTTAATGGGGCCCCAAAATTGGCAGCTGAGAGCCCAGGGCTGCCACCTTTTCCCTGGGCGCAAAGCTCGACGGTGCGTGCCACATGCGGGAAAGGGAAAGAGCCGTTTTCAGCCCAGAATTCCAGACCAATGAAGACTCCTCCCTGGGAAAAGGTGCCAGGACAGAAAGCCATTGTGTTTTTTGTAAAGGTAATGGGGCCCCATCATTGGCACCTGAGAGCCCAAGGCTGCCACCTTTTGCCTGGGCACAAAGCTCGATGGTGCGTTCCACTTGCAGGTCCGGGGAAGTGCCGTTTTTCAGTCCAGAATTCCAGACGGACGAAAATTCCTCCCTGGGAAAAGGTGCCAGGACAGAAAGCAAGTGTTATTTATCTAGTGTTAACGAGGACCCATCATTGGCACCTGAGAGCCCAAGGCTGTCACCTCTTCCCTGCGCGCAAAGCTGGATGGTGCCTGCCACGTGCAGGTCAGAGAAAGAGCTATGTTCAGCCCAGGATTCCAGACGGATGACGACTCCTCCCAGGGAAAGGGCTCCCAGGACAGAAAGCGATTGTTCCATTTCTAGTGTTAATGGGGGCCCGTCATTGGCATCTGAGAGCCAGAGGTTGCCTCCTTTTCCCTGGGCGCAAAGCACGACAGTGCGTGCCACGTGCTGGTCCCAGAAAGTGCCATTTTACAGCCCAGAATTCCAGACCAATGAAGACTCCTCCCAGGGAAAAAGTGCCAGGACAGAAAGCCATTGTGTTTTTTGTAAAGGTAATGGGGCCCCATCATTGGCACCTGAGAGCCCAAGACTGCCACCTTTTCCCTGGACACAAAGCTCGATGGTGCGTTCCACTTGCGGGTCCAGGAAAGTGCCGATTCTCATTCCAGAATTCCAAACCGATGAAGATTCCTCCCTGGGAAAAGGTGCCAGGACAGAAAGCCATTGTGTTTTTTGTAAAGGTAATGGGGCCCCATCATTGGCACCTGAGAGCCCAAGGCTGCCCCCTTTTCCCTAGGCACAAAGCTCGACGGTGTGTACCTTGTGCTGGTTTGGGGCAGTGCCATTTTTGAACCCAGATTTCCAGACGGACGAAGATTCCTCCCTGGGAAAAGGTGCCAGGACAGAAAGCGATTGTTATTTTTCTAGTGTTAGCGGGGCCCCATCATTGGCACCTGAGAGCCCAAGGCTGCCACCTTTTGCCTGGGCGCAAATGTCGACGGCGCGTGCCACTTGCGGGTCCGGGGAAGTGCCATTTTTCAGCCCAGAATTCCAGACGGACGAAGACACCTCCCAGGGAAAAGGTGCCAGGTCAGAAATCGAATTGTCCTTTTCTAGGGTCAATGGTGCCCCATCATTGGCATTTCAGAGTTCAAGGCTGCCATCTTTTCCGTGGGCGCAAACATCAACGGCGCGTACCACTTTCTTGTCCGGGAAAAGTGCCGTTTTTCAGCCCTCAATTCCAGACGGATGAAGACTCCTCACAGCGAAGAGGCTCCCAGGAAAGAAAGCGATTGTTCCATTTCTAAGGTTAATCGGGCCCCATCATTGGCACCTGAGAGCCCAAGGCTGCCCCCTTTTCCCTAGGCACAAAGCTCGACGGTGTGTACCTTGTGCTGGTTTGGGGCAGTGCCATTTTTGAACCCAGATTTCCAGACGGACGAAGATTCCTCCCTGGGAAAAGGTGCCAGGACAGAAAGCGATTGTTATTTTTCTAGTGTTAGCGGGGCCCCATCATTGGCACCTGAGAGCCCAAGGCTGCCACCTTTTGCCTGGGCGCAAATGTCGACGGCGCGTGCCACTTGCGGGTCCGGGGAAGTGCCATTTTTCAGCCCAGAATTCCAGACGGACGAAGACACCTCCCAGGGAAAAGGTGCCAGGTCAGAAATCGAATTGTCCTTTTCTAGGGTCAATGGTGCCCCATCATTGGCATTTCAGAGTTCAAGGCTGCCATCTTTTCCGTGGGCGCAAACATCAACGGCGCGTACCACTTTCTTGTCCGGGAAAAGTGCCGTTTTTCAGCCCTCAATTCCAGACGGATGAAGACTCCTCACAGCGAAGAGGCTCCCAGGAAAGAAAGCGATTGTTCCATTTCTAAGGTTAATCGGGCCCCATCATTGGCACCTGAGAGCCCAAGGTTGCCTCCTATACCCTGGGCGCAAAGCTCGACCATGCGTGCTACGTGAGGGTCCGGGAAATTGCCGTTTCTAATTCCAGAATTCCAGACCGATGAAGATTCCTCCCTGGGAAAAGGTGTCTGGACCGAAAGTGATTGTTCCTTTTCTAGGGTTAATGGGGCTCCATCATTGACACCTGAGAGCCCAAGGCTGCCATCTTTTCCCTGAGCGCAAAGCTCGACGGTGCGTGCCACTTGCGGGTCCAGGAATGTGCTGTTTCTCATCCCAGAATTCGAGGCCGATGAAGATTTCTCCCAGGGAAAAGGTGCCAGGGCAGAAAGCAATTGTGCCTTTTCTAGGGTTAATGGGGCCCCAAAATTGACACCTGAGAACCCAAGGCTGCCACCTTTTACCTGGGCGCAAAGCTCGACGGAGCGTTCCACGTGCGGGTCCGGGAATGTGCCATTTTTCAGCCCAGAATTCCAGACCTATGAAGATTCCTCCCTGGGAAAAGGTACCAGGAGACAAAGCCATTGTGTATTTTGTAATGCTAATTAGGCCCCATCATTGGCACCTGTGAGCCCAAGGCTGCCACCTTTTCCCTGGGTGCAAAGCTCGACGGTGCATACCCTGTGCGGGTCCGGGAAAGGGCTGTTTTTCAGCCCAGAATTCCAGATAGAAGTCGATTCCTCTCTGGGAAAAGGTGTCAGGACAGAAAGCCATTGTGCCTTTTCTAGGGGTAATGGGGCCTCATCTTTGGCACCTGAGAGCCCAAGGCTGCCACCTTTTCCCTGGGCGCAAATGTCGACGGCGCGTGCCACTTGCAAGTCCGGGAATGTGCCGTTTCTCATCCCAGAATTCCAGGCCAGCGAAGATTTCTCCCTGGGAAAAGGTGCCAGGACAGAAAGCGATTGTGCTTTTTCTAGGGTTAATGGGGCCCCAAAATTGGCAGCTGAGATCCCAGGGCTGCCACCTTTTCCCTGGGCGGAAAGCTCGACGGTGCGTGCCTCATGCGGGTAAGGGAAAGAGCCGTTTTCAGCCCAGAATTCCAGACCAATGAAGATTCCTCCCTGGGAAAAGGTGCCAGGACAGAAAGCGATTGTTCTTTTTCTAGGGGTAATGGGGCCCCATCATTGGCAGCTGAGAGCCCAAGGCTGCCACCTTTTGCCTGGGCACAAAGCTCGATGGTGCGTTCCACTTGCAGGTCCGGGGACTTGCCAGTTTTTCAGCCCAGAATTCCAGACGGACGAAAATTCCTCCCAGACAAGAGGTGCCAGGACAGAAAGCGATTGTTATTTATCTAGTGTTAACGGGGACCCATCATTGGCACCTGAGAGCCCAAGGCTGTCACCTCTTCCCTGGGCGCAAAGCTGGATGGTGCCTGCCACGTGCAGGTCAGAGAAAGTGCTTTGTTCAGCCCAGGATTCCAGACGGATGACGATTCCTCCCAGGGAAAGGGCTGCCAAGAAAGAAAGCGATTGTTCCATTTCTAGTGTTAATGGGGGCCCGTCATTGGCATCTGAGAGCCAGAGGTTGCCTCCTTTTCCCTGGGCGCAAAGCACGACAGTGCGTGCCACGTGCTGGTCCCAGAAAGTGCCATTTTACAGCCCAGAATTCCAGACCAATGAAGACTCCTCCCAGGGAAAAGGTGCCAGGACAGAAAGCCATTGTGCTTTTTGTAAAGGTAAGGGGGCCCCATCATTGGCACCTGAGAGCCCAAGACTGCCACCTTTTCCCTGGACGCAAAGCTCGATGGTGCGTTCCACTTGCGGGTCCAGGATAGTGCCGATTCTCAGACCAGAATTCCAAACCGATGAAGATTCCTCCCTGGGAAAAGGTGCCAGGACAGAAAGCCATTCTGCCTTTTGTAGGGGTAATGGGGCACCATCATTGGCAGCTGAGAGCCCAAGGCTGCCCCCTTTTCCCTGGGCGCAAAGCTCGACGGTGTGTACCTTGTGCAGGTTTGGGGCAGTGCCATTTCTGAACCCAGATTTCCAGACGGAAGAAGATTCCTCCCTGGGAGAAGGTGCCAGGACAGAAAGCAAGTGTTATTTTTCTAGTGTTAACGGGGCCCCATCATTGGCACCTGAGAGCCCAAGGCTGCCACCTTTTGCCTGGGCGCAAATGTCGACGGCGCGTGCCACTTGCGGGTCCGGGGAAGTGCCATTTTTAAGCCCAGAATTCCAGACGGACGAAGACACCTACCAGGGAAAAGGTGCCAGGTCAGAAATCGAAATGTCCTTTCTAGGGTCAATGGTGCCCCATCATTGGCACCTGAGAGCCCAAGACTGCCACCTTTTCCCTGGACGCAAAGCTCGATGGTGCGTTCCACTTGCGGGTCCAGGATAGTGCCGATTCTCAGACCAGAATTCCAAACCGATGAAGATTCCTCCCTGGGAAAAGGTGCCAGGACAGAAAGCCATTCTGCCTTTTGTAGGGGTAATGGGGCACCATCATTGGCAGCTGAGAGCCCAAGGCTGCCCCCTTTTCCCTGGGCGCAAAGCTCGACGGTGTGTACCTTGTGCGGGTTTGGGGCAGCGCCATTTTTGAACCCAGATTTCCAGACGGATGAAAATTCCTTCCAGGGAAAATGTGCCAGGACAGAAAGCAAGTGTTATTTTTCTAGTGTTAACGGGGCCCCATCCTTGGCACATGAGAGCCCAAGGCTGCCACGTTTTGCCTGGGCACAAATGTCGAGGGTGCGTGCCACTTTCTTGTCTGGAAAAGTGCCATTTTTCAGCCCAGAATTCTAGACGGATGAAGATTCCTCCCAGGGAAAAGGTGCCAGGACAGAAAGCGATTGTTCCATTTCTAGGGTTAATGGGGCCCCATCATTGGCACCTGAGAGTCCAAGGTTGCCTCCTATACCCTGGGCGCAAAGCTCGACCATGCGTGCAACGTGAGGGTCCGAGAAATTGCCGTTTCTCATTCCAGAATTCCAGACCGATGAAGATTCCTCCCTGGGAAGAGGTGCCAGGACAGAAAGCCATTCTGCCTTTTGTAGGGGTAATGGGGCACCATCATTGGCAGCTGAGAGCCCAAGGCTGCCCCCTTTTCCCTGGGCGCAAAGCTCGACGGTGTGTACCTTGTGCAGGTTTGGGGCAGTGCCATTTCTGAACCCAGATTTCCAGACGGAAGAAGATTCCTCTCTGGGAGAAGGTGCCAGGACAGAAAGCAAGTGTTATTTTTCTAGTGTTAACGGGGCCCCATCATTGGCACCTGAGAGCCCAAGGCTGCCACCTTTTGCCTGGGCGCAAATGTCGACGGCGCGTGCCACTTGCGGGTCCGGGGAAGTGCCATTTTTAAGCCCAGAATTCCAGACGGACGAAGACACCTACCAGGGAAAAGGTGCCAGGTCAGAAATCGAATTGTCCTTTCTAGGGTCAATGGTCCCCCATCATTGGCACCTGAGAGCCCAAGACTGCCACCTTTTCCCTGGACGCAAAGCTCGATGGTGCGTTCCACTTGCGGGTCCAGGATAGTGCCGATTCTCAGACCAGAATTCCAAACCGATGAAGATTCCTCCCTGGGAAAAGGTGCCAGGACAGAAAGCCATTCTGCCTTTTGTAGGGGTAATGGGGCACCATCATTGGCAGCTGAGAGCCCAAGGCTGCCCCCTTTTCCCTGGGCGCAAAGCTCGACGGTGTGTACCTTGTGCGGGTTTGGGGCAGCGCCATTTTTGAACCCAGATTTCCAGACGGACGAAAATTCCTTCCAGGGAAAATGTGCCAGGACAGAAAGCAAGTGTTATTTTTCTAGTGTTAACGGGGCCCCATCCTTGGCACATGAGAGCCCAAGGCTGCCACGTTTTGCCTGGGCACAAATGTGAAGGGTGCGTGCCACTTTCTTGTCTGGAAAAGTGCCATTTTTCAGCCCAGAATTCTAGACGGATGAAGATTCCTCCCAGGGAAAAGGTGCCAGGACAGAAAGCGATTGTTCCATTTCTAGGGTTAATCGGGCCCCATCATTGGCACCTGAGAGTCCAAGGTTGCCTCCTATACCCTGGGCGCAAAGCTCGACCATGCGTGCAATGTGACGGTCCGAGAAATTGCCGTTTCTCATTCCAGAATTCCAGACCGATGAAGATTCCTCTCTGGGAAAAGGTGTCAGGACAGAAAGCGATTGTTCCTTTTCTAGGGTTAATGGGGCTCCATCATTGACACCTGAGAGCTGAAGGCTGCAACCTTTTCCCTGAGTGCAAAGCTCAACGGTGCGTGCCACTTGCGGGTCCAGGAATGTGCTGTTTCTCATCCCAGAATTCGAGACCTATGAAGATTTCTCCCAGGGAAAAGGTGCCAGGGCAGAAAGCAATTGTGCCTTTTCTATGGTTAATGGGGCTCCAAAATGGACACCTGAGAGCCCAAGGCTGCCACATTTTCCCTGGGCACAAAGCTGGACGGAGCGTTCCACGTGCGGGTCCAGGAAAGTGCCATTTTTCAGCCCAGAATTCCAGACCTATGAAGATTCCTCAGAGGGAAAAGGTACCAGGAGACAAAGCCATTGTGTATTTTGTAATGCTAATTGGGCCCCATCATTGGCCCCTGAGAGCCCAAGGCTGCCACCTTTTCCCTGGGTGCAAAGCTCGACGGTGCATACCCTGTGCGGGTCCGGGAAAGGGCCGTTTTTCAGCCCAGAATTCCAGACGGAAGTCGATTCCTCTCTGGGAAAAGGTGTCAGGACAGAAAGCCATTGTGCCTTTTCTAGGGGTAATGGGACCTCATCTTTGGCACCTGAGAGCCCAAGGCTGCCACCTTTTCCCTGGCCTCAAATGTCGACGGCACGTGCCACTTGCAAGTCCGGGAATGTGCCGTTTCTCATCCCAGAATTCCAGGCCAGCGAAGATTTCTCCCTGGGAAAAGGTGCCAGGAGAGAAAGGCATTGTGCCTTTTCTAGGGTTAATGGGGCCCCAAAATTGGCAGCTGAGAGCCCCGGGCTGCCACCTTTTCCCTGGGCGCAAAGCTCGACGGTGCGTGCCACATGCGGGTAAGGGAAAGAGCCGTTTTCAGCCCAGATTTCCAGACCAATGAAGATTCCTCCCTGGGAAAAGGTGCCAGGACAGAAAGCGATTGTTCTTTTTCTAGGGGTAATGGGGCCCCATCATTGGCACCTGAGAGCCCAAGGCTGCCACCTTTTGCCTGGGCACAAAGCTCGACGGTGCGTTCCACTTGCAGGTCCGGGGAAGTGCCGTTTTTCAGTCCAGAATTCCAGACGGACGAAAATTCCGCCCAGGGAAAAGGTGCCAGGACAGAAAGCGATTGTTATTTATCTAGTGTTAACGGGGACCCATCATTGGCACCTGAGAGCCCAAGGCTGTCACCTCTTCCCTGGGCGCAAAGCTAGATGGTGCCTGCCACGTGCAGGTCAGAGAAAGAGCTTTGTTCAGCCCAGGATTCCAGACGGATGACGACTCCTCCCAGGGAAAAGGTGCCAGGACAGAAAGCCATTGTGTATTTTTGTAAAGGTAATGGGGCCCCATCATTGGCACCTGAGAGTCCAAGACTGCCCCCTTTTCCCTGGACGCAAAGCTCGATGGTGCGTTCCACTTGCGGGTCCAGGAAAGTGCCGATTCTCAGACCAGAATTCCAAACCGATGAAGATTCCTCCCTGGGAAAAGGTGTCAGGACAGAAAGCCATTCTGCCTTTTGTAGGGGTAATGGGGCACCATCATTGGCACCTGAGAGCCCAAGGCTGCCACCTTTTCCCTGGGCGCAAAGCTCGACGGTGTGTACCTTGTGCGGGTTTGGGCCAGTGCCATTTTTGAACCCAGATTTCCAGACGGACGAAGATTCCTCCCTGGGAAAAGGTGCCAGGACAGAAAGCAAGTGTTATTTTTCTAGTGTTAACGGGGCCCAATCATTGGCACCTGAGAGCCCAAGGCTGCCACCTTTTTGTGGACGCAAATGTCGACGGCGCGTGCCACTTGCGGGTCCAGGGAAGTGCCGATTTTCAGCACTCAATTCCAGACGGATGAAGACTCCTCACAGGGAAGAGGCTCCCATGAAAGAAAGCGATTGTTCCATTTCTAGGGTTCATCCGGTTCCATCATTGGCACCTGAGAGCCCAAGGTTGCCTCCTATACCCTGGGCGCAAAGCTCGACCATGCGTGCTACGTGAGGGTCCGGGAATGTGCTGTTTCTCATTCCAGAATTCCAGACCGATGAAGATTCCTCTCTGGGAAAAGGTGTCAGGACAGGAAGCGATTGTTCCTTTTCTAGGGTTAATGGGGCTCCATCATTGACACCTGAGAGCCCAAGGATGCAACCTTTTCCCTGAGCGCAAAGCTCGACGGTGCGTGCCAATTGCGGGTCCAGGAATGTGCTGTTTCTCATCCCAGAAATCGAGGCCGATGAAGATTTCTCCCAGGGAAAAGGTGCCTGGACAGAAAGCAATTGTGCCTTTTCTAGGGTTAGTGGGGCCCCAAAATTGACACCTGAGAGCCCAAGGCTGCCACCTTTTCCCTGGGCGCAAAGCTCGACAGAGCGTTCCACATGCGGGTCCGGGAAAGTGCCATTTTTCAGCCCAGAATTCCAGACCTATGAAGATTCCTCAGAGGGAAAAGGTACCAGGAGACAAAGCCATTGTGTATTTTGTAATGCTAATTGGGCCCCATCATTGGCACCTGTGAGCCCAAGGCTGCCACCTCTTCCCTGGGTGCAAAGCTCGACGGTGCATACCCTGTGTGGGTCCGGGAAAGGGCCGTTTTTCAGCCCAGAATTCCAGACGGAAGTCAATTCCTCTCTGGGAAAAGGTGTCAGGACAGAAAGCCATTGTGCCTTTTCTAGGGGTAATGGGACCTCATCTTTGGCACCTGAGAGCCCAAGGCTGCCACCTTTTCCCTGGGCGCAAATGTCGACAGTGCGTGTCACTTGCAAGTCCGGGAATGTGCCGTTTCTCATCCCAGAATTCCAGGCCAGCGAAGATTTCTCCCTGGGAAAAGGTGCCAGGACAGAAAGCGATTGTGCCTTTTCTAGGGTTAATGGGGCCCCAAAATTGGCAGCTGAGAGCCCAGGGCTGCCACCTTTTCCCTGGGCGCAAAGCTCGACGGTGCGTGCCACATGCGGGAAAGGGAAAGAGCCGTTTTCAGCCCAGAATTCCAGACCAATGAAGACTCCTCCCTGGGAAAAGGTGCCAGGACAGAAAGCCATTGTGTTTTTTGTAAAGGTAATGGGGCCCCATCATTGGCACCTGAGAGCCCAAGGCTGCCACCTTTTGCCTGGGCACAAAGCTCGATGGTGCGTTCCACTTGCAGGTCCGGGGAAGTGCCGTTTTTCAGTCCAGAATTCCAGACGGACGAAAATTCCTCCCTGGGAAAAGGTGCCAGGACAGAAAGCAAGTGTTATTTATCTAGTGTTAACGAGGACCCATCATTGGCACCTGAGAGCCCAAGGCTGTCACCTCTTCCCTGCGCGCAAAGCTGGATGGTGCCTGCCACGTGCAGGTCAGAGAAAGAGCTATGTTCAGCCCAGGATTCCAGACGGATGACGACTCCTCCCAGGGAAAGGGCTCCCAGGACAGAAAGCGATTGTTCCATTTCTAGTGTTAATGGGGGCCCGTCATTGGCATCTGAGAGCCAGAGGTTGCCTCCTTTTCCCTGGGCGCAAAGCACGACAGTGCGTGCCACGTGCTGGTCCCAGAAAGTGCCATTTTACAGCCCAGAATTCCAGACCAATGAAGACTCCTCCCAGGGAAAAAGTGCCAGGACAGAAAGCCATTGTGTTTTTTGTAAAGGTAATGGGGCCCCATCATTGGCACCTGAGAGCCCAAGACTGCCACCTTTTCCCTGGACACAAAGCTCGATGGTGCGTTCCACTTGCGGGTCCAGGAAAGTGCAGATTCTCATTCCAGAATTCCAAACCGATGAAGATTCCTCCCTGGGAAAAGGTGCCAGGACAGAAAGCCATTGTGTTTTTTGTAAAGGTAATGGGGCCCCATCATTGGCACCTGAGAGCCCAAGGCTGCCCCCTTTTCCCTAGGCACAAAGCTCGACGATGTGTACCTTGTGCTGGTTTGGGGCAGTGCCATTTTTGAACCCAGATTTCCAGACGGACGAAGATTCCTCCCTGGGAAAAGGTGCCAGGACAGAAAGCGATTGTTATTTTTCTAGTGTTAGCGGGGCCCCATCATTGGCACCTGAGAGCCCAAGGCTGCCACCTTTTGCCTGGGCGCAAATGTCGACGGCGCGTGCCACTTGCGGGTCCGGGGAAGTGCCATTTTTCAGCCCAGAATTCCAGACGGACGAAGACACCTCCCAGGGAAAAGGTGCCAGGTCAGAAATCGAATTGTCCTTTTCTAGGGTCAATGGTGCCCCATCATTGGCATTTCAGAGTTCAAGGCTGCCATCTTTTCCGTGGGCGCAAACATCAACGGCGCGTACCACTTTCTTGTCCGGGAAAAGTGCCGTTTTTCAGCCCTCAATTCCAGACGGATGAAGACTCCTCACAGCGAAGAGGCTCCCAGGAAAGAAAGCGATTGTTCCATTTCTAAGGTTAATCGGGCCCCATCATTGGCACCTGAGAGCCCAAGGTTGCCTCCTATACCCTGGGCGCAAAGCTCGACCATGCGTGCTACGTGAGGGTCCGGGAAATTGCCGTTTCTAATTCCAGAATTCCAGACCGATGAAGATTCCTCCCTGGGAAAAGGTGTCTGGACCGAAAGTGATTGTTCCTTTTCTAGGGTTAATGGGGCTCCATCATTGACACCTGAGAGCCCAAGGCTGCCATCTTTTCCCTGAGCGCAAAGCTCGACGGTGCGTGCCACTTGCGGGTCCAGGAATGTGCTGTTTCTCATCCCAGAATTCGAGGCCGATGAAGATTTCTCCCAGGGAAAAGGTGCCAGGGCAGAAAGCAATTGTGCCTTTTCTAGGGTTAATGGGGCCCCAAAATTGACACCTGAGAACCCAAGGCTGCCACCTTTTACCTGGGCGCAAAGCTCGACGGAGCGTTCCACGTGCGGGTCCGGGAATGTGCCATTTTTCAGCCCAGAATTCCAGACCTATGAAGATTCCTCCCTGGGAAAAGGTACCAGGAGACAAAGCCATTGTGTATTTTGTAATGCTAATTAGGCCCCATCATTGGCACCTGTGAGCCCAAGGCTGCCACCTTTTCCCTGGGTGCAAAGCTCGACGGTGCATACCCTGTGCGGGTCCGGGAAAGGGCTGTTTTTCAGCCCAGAATTCCAGATAGAAGTCGATTCCTCTCTGGGAAAAGGTGTCAGGACAGAAAGCCATTGTGCCTTTTCTAGGGGTAATGGGGCCTCATCTTTGGCAGCTGAGAGCCCAAGGCTGCCACCTTTTCCCTGGGCGCAAATGTCGACGGCGCGTGCCACTTGCAAGTCCGGGAATGTGCCGTTTCTCATCCCAGAATTCCAGGCCAGCGAAGATTTCTCCCTGGGAAAAGGTGCCAGGACAGAAAGCGATTGTGCTTTTTCTAGGGTTAATGGGGCCCCAAAATTGGCAGCTGAGATCCCAGGGCTGCCACCTTTTCCCTGGGCGGAAAGCTCGACGGTGCGTGCCTCATGCGGGTAAGGGAAAGAGCCGTTTTCAGCCCAGAATTCCAGACCAATGAAGATTCCTCCCTGGGAAAAGGTGCCAGGACAGAAAGCGATTGTTCTTTTTCTAGGGGTAATGGGGCCCCATCATTGGCAGCTGAGAGCCCAAGGCTGCCACCTTTTGCCTGGGCACAAAGCTCGATGGTGCGTTCCACTTGCAGGTCCGGGGACTTGCCAGTTTTTCAGCCCAGAATTCCAGACGGACGAAAATTCCTCCCAGACAAGAGGTGCCAGGACAGAAAGCGATTGTTATTTATCTAGTGTTAACGGGGACCCATCATTGGCACCTGAGAGCCCAAGGCTGTCACCTCTTCCCTGGGCGCAAAGCTGGATGGTGCCTGCCACGTGCAGGTCAGAGAAAGTGCTTTGTTCAGCCCAGGATTCCAGACGGATGACGATTCCTCCCAGGGAAAGGGCTGCCAAGAAAGAAAGCGATTGTTCCATTTCTAGTGTTAATGGGGGCCCGTCATTGGCATCTGAGAGCCAGAGGTTGCCTCCTTTTCCCTGGGCGCAAAGCACGACAGTGCGTGCCACGTGCTGGTCCCAGAAAGTGCCATTTTACAGCCCAGAATTCCAGACCAATGAAGACTCCTCCCAGGGAAAAGGTGCCAGGACAGAAAGCCATTGTGCTTTTTGTAAAGGTAAGGGGGCCCCATCATTGGCACCTGAGAGCCCAAGACTGCCACCTTTTCCCTGGACGCAAAGCTCGATGGTGCGTTCCACTTGCGGGTCCAGGATAGTGCCGATTCTCAGACCAGAATTCCAAACCGATGAAGATTCCTCCCTGGGAAAAGGTGCCAGGACAGAAAGCCATTCTGCCTTTTGTAGGGGTAATGGGGCACCATCATTGGCAGCTGAGAGCCCAAGGCTGCCCCCTTTTCCCTGGGCGCAAAGCTCGACGGTGTGTACCTTGTGCAGGTTTGGGGCAGTGCCATTTCTGAACCCAGATTTCCAGACGGAAGAAGATTCCTCTCTGGGAGAAGGTGCCAGGACAGAAAGCAAGTGTTATTTTTCTAGTGTTAACGGGGCCCCATCATTGGCACCTGAGAGCCCAAGGCTGCCACCTTTTGCCTGGGCGCAAATGTCGACGGCGCGTGCCACTTGCGGGTCCGGGGAAGTGCCATTTTTAAGCCCAGAATTCCAGACGGACGAAGACACCTACCAGGGAAAAGGTGCCAGGTCAGAAATCGAAATGTCCTTTCTAGGGTCAATGGTGCCCCATCATTGGCACCTGAGAGCCCAAGACTGCCACCTTTTCCCTGGACGCAAAGCTCGATGGTGCGTTCCACTTGCGGGTCCAGGATAGTGCCGATTCTCAGACCAGAATTCCAAACCGATGAAGATTCCTCCCTGGGAAAAGGTGCCAGGACAGAAAGCCATTCTGCCTTTTGTAGGGGTAATGGGGCACCATCATTGGCAGCTGAGAGCCCAAGGCTGCCCCCTTTTCCCTGGGCGCAAAGCTCGACGGTGTGTACCTTGTGCGGGTTTGGGGCAGCGCCATTTTTGAACCCAGATTTCCAGACGGACGAAAATTCCTTCCAGGGAAAATGTGCCAGGACAGAAAGCAAGTGTTATTTTTCTAGTGTTAACGGGGCCCCATCCTTGGCACATGAGAGCCCAAGGCTGCCACGTTTTGCCTGGGCACAAATGTCGAGGGTGCGTGCCACTTTCTTGTCTGGAAAAGTGCCATTTTTCAGCCCAGAATTCTAGACGGATGAAGATTCCTCCCAGGGAAAAGGTGCCAGGACAGAAAGCGATTGTTCCATTTCTAGGGTTAATGGGGCCCCATCATTGGCACCTGAGAGTCCAAGGTTGCCTCCTATACCCTGGGCGCAAAGCTCGACCATGCGTGCAACGTGAGGGTCCGAGAAATTGCCGTTTCTCATTCCAGAATTCCAGACCGATGAAGATTCCTCCCTGGGAAGAGGTGCCAGGACAGAAAGCCATTCTGCCTTTTGTAGGGGTAATGGGGCACCATCATTGGCAGCTGAGAGCCCAAGGCTGCCCCCTTTTCCCTGGGCGCAAAGCTCGACGGTGTGTACCTTGTGCAGGTTTGGGGCAGTGCCATTTCTGAACCCAGATTTCCAGACGGAAGAAGATTCCTCTCTGGGAGAAGGTGCCAGGACAGAAAGCAAGTGTTATTTTTCTAGTGTTAACGGGGCCCCATCATTGGCACCTGAGAGCCCAAGGCTGCCACCTTTTGCCTGGGCGCAAATGTCGACGGCGCGTGCCACTTGCGGGTCCGGGGAAGTGCCATTTTTAAGCCCAGAATTCCAGACGGACGAAGACACCTACCAGGGAAAAGGTGCCAGGTCAGAAATCGAATTGTCCTTTCTAGGGTCAATGGTCCCCCATCATTGGCACCTGAGAGCCCAAGACTGCCACCTTTTCCCTGGACGCAAAGCTCGATGGTGCGTTCCACTTGCGGGTCCAGGATAGTGCCGATTCTCAGACCAGAATTCCAAACCGATGAAGATTCCTCCCTGGGAAAAGGTGCCAGGACAGAAAGCCATTCTGCCTTTTGTAGGGGTAATGGGGCACCATCATTGGCAGCTGAGAGCCCAAGGCTGCCCCCTTTTCCCTGGGCGCAAAGCTCGACGGTGTGTACCTTGTGCAGGTTTGGGGCAGCGCCATTTTTGAACCCAGATTTCCAGACGGACGAAAATTCCTTCCAGGGAAAATGTGCCAGGACAGAAAGCAAGTGTTATTTTTCTAGTGTTAACGGGGCCCCATCCTTGGCACATGAGAGCCCAAGGCTGCCACGTTTTGCCTGGGCACAAATGTGAAGGGTGCGTGCCACTTTCTTGTCTGGAAAAGTGCCATTTTTCAGCCCAGAATTCTAGACGGATGAAGATTCCTCACAGGGAAAAGGTGCCAGGACAGAAAGCGATTGTTCCATTTCTAGGGTTAATGGGGCCCCATCATTGGCACCTGAGAGTCCAAGGTTGCCTCCTATACCCTGGGCGCAAAGCTCGACCATGCGTGCAATGTGACGGTCCGAGAAATTGCCGTTTCTCATTCCAGAATTCCAGACCGATGAAGATTCCTCCCTGGGAAAAGGTGTCAGGACAGAAAGCGATTGTTCCTTTTCTAGGGTTAATGGGGCTCCATCATTGACACCTGAGAGCTGAAGGCTGCAACCTTTTCCCTGAGTGCAAAGCTCAACGGTGCGTGCCACTTGCGGGTCCAGGAATGTGCTGTTTCTCATCCCAGAATTCGAGACCTATGAAGATTTCTCCCAGGGAAAAGGTGCCAGGGCAGAAAGCAATTGTGCCTTTTCTATGGTTAATGGGGCTCCAAAATGGACACCTGAGAGCCCAAGGCTGCCACATTTTCCCTGGGCACAAAGCTGGACGGAGCGTTCCACGTGCGGGTCCAGGAAAGTGCCATTTTTCAGCCCAGAATTCCAGACCTATGAAGATTCCTCCCTGGGAAAAGGTACCAGGAGACAAAGCCATTGTGTATTTTGTAATGCTAATTGGGCCCCATCATTGGCCCCTGAGAGCCCAAGGCTGCCACCTTTTCCCTGGGTGCAAAGCTCGACGGTGCATACCCTGTGCGGGTCCGGGAAAGGGCCGTTTTTCAGCCCAGAATTCCAGACGGAAGTCGATTCCTCTCTGGGAAAAGGTGTCAGGACAGAAAGCCATTGTGCCTTTTCTAGGGGTAATGGGACCTCATCTTTGGCACCTGAGAGCCCAAGGCTGCCACCTTTTCCCTGGCCTCAAATGTCGACGGCACGTGCCACTTGCAAGTCCGGGAATGTGCCGTTTCTCATCCCAGAATTCCAGGCCAGCGAAGATTTCTCCCTGGGAAAAGGTGCCAGGAGAGAAAGGCATTGTGCCTTTTCTAGGGTTAATGGGGCCCCAAAATTGGCAGCTGAGAGCCCCGGGCTGCCACCTTTTCCCTGGGCGCAAAGCTCGACGGTGCGTGCCACATGCGGGTAAGGGAAAGAGCCGTTTTCAGCCCAGAATTCCAGACCAATGAAGATTCCTCCCTGGGAAAAGGTGCCAGGACAGAAAGCGATTGTTCTTTTTCTAGGGGTAATGGGGCCCCATCATTGGCACCTGAGAGCCCAAGGCTGCCACCTTTTGCCTGGGCACAAAGCTCGACGGTGCGTTCCACTTGCAGGTCCGGGGAAGTGCCGTTTTTCAGTCCAGAATTCCAGACGGACGAAAATTCCGCCCAGGGAAAAGGTGCCAGGACAGAAAGCGATTGTTATTTATCTAGTGTTAACGGGGACCCATCATTGGCACCTGAGAGCCCAAGGCTGTCACCTCTTCCCTGGGCACAAAGCTAGATGGTGCCTGCCACGTGCAGGTCAGAGAAAGTGCTTTGTTCAGCCCAGGATTCCAGACGGATGACGACTCCTCCCAGGGAAAGGGCTCCCAGGACAGAAAGCGATTGTTCCATTTCTAGTGTTAATGGGGGCCCGTCATTGGCATCTGAGAGCCAGAGGTTGCCTCCTTTTCCCTGGGCGCAAAGCACGACAGTGCGTGCCACGTGCTGGTCCCAGAAAGTGCCATTTTACAGCCCAGAATTCCAGACCAATGAAGACTCCTCCCAGGGAAAAGGCTCCCAGGACAGAAAGCCATTGTGCTTTTTGTAAAGGTAATGGGGCCCCATCATTGGCACCTGAGAGCCCAAGACTGCCACCTTTTCCCTGGACGCAAAGCTCGATGGTGCGTTCCACTTGCGGGTCCAGGATAGTGCCGATTCTCAGACCAGAATTCCAAACCGATGAAGATTCCTCCCTGGGAAAAGGTGCCAGGACAGAAAGCCATTCTGCCTTTTGTAGGGGTAATGGGGCACCATCATTGGCAGCTGAGAGCCCAAGGCTGCCCCCTTTTCCCTGGGCGCAAAGCTCGACGGTGTGTACCTTGTGCGGGTTTGGGGCAGCGCCATTTTTGAACCCAGATTTCCAGACGGACGAAAATTCCTTCCAGGGAAAAGGTGCCAGGACAGAAAGCAAGTGTTATTTTTCTAGTGTTAACGGGGACCCATCCTTGGCACCTGAGAGTTCAAGGCTGCCACCTTTTCCCTGGGTGCAAATCTCGATGGTGCCTGCCACGTGCAGGTCAGAGAAAGTGCTTTCTTCAGTCCTGAATTCCAGGCGGATAACGATTCCACCCAGGGAAAAGGCTCCCAGGACAGAAAGCGATTGTTCCATTTCTAGTGTTAATGGGGCCCCATCATTGACACCTGAGAGCCCAAGGCTGCCTCCTATACCCTGAGTGGAAAGCTCGACCATGCGTGCTACGCGAGGGTCCGGGAAATTGCCGTTTCTCATTCCAGAATACCAGACCGATGAAGATTCCTCCCTGGGAAAAGGTGCCAGGACAGAAAGCGATTGTGCCTTTTGTAGGGGCAATGGGGCCCCATCATTGGCACCTGAGAGCCCAAGGCTGCCACCTTTTCCCTGGGCACAAAGCTCGACCGTGCGTTCCACTTGTGGGTCCGGGGAAGTGCTGTTTTTCAGCCCAGAATTCCAGACGGACGAAAATTCCTCCCAGGGAAAATGTGCCAGGACAGAAAGCGATTGTTATTTATCTGGTGTTAACAGGGACCCATCATTGGCACCTGAGAGTTCAAGGCTGCCACCTTTTCCCTGGGTGCAAAGCTCGATGGTGCCTGCCACGTGCAGGTCAGAGAAAGTGCTTTCTTCAGTCCTGAATTGGAGGCGGATAACGATTCCACCCAGGGAAAAGGCTCCCAGGACAGAAAGCGATTGTTCCATTTCTAGTGTTAATGGGGGCCCATCATTGGCATCTGAGAGCCAGAGGTTGCCTCCTTTTCCCTGGGCGTAAAGCTCGACAGTGCGTGCCACGTGCTGGTCCCAGAAAGGGCCATTTTACAGCCCAGAATTCCAGACCAATGAAAACTCCTCCCAGGGAAAAAGTGCCAGGACAGAAAGCCATTGTGCTTTTTGTAAAGGTAATGGTGCACCATCATTGGCACCTGAGCGCCCAAGGCCGCCCCCTTGCCCTTGGGAGCAAAGCTCGACGGTGTGTACCTTGTGCGGGTTTGGGGCAGTGCCATTTTTGAACACAGATTTCCAGACGGACGAAGATTCCTCCCTGGGAAAAGGTGCCAGGACAGAAAGCAAGTGTTATTTTTCTAGTGTTAACGGGGACCCATCCTTGGCACCTGAGAGCCCAAGGCTGCCACGTTTTGCCTGGGTGCAAATGTCAAGGGTGCGTGCCACTTTCTTCTCTGGGAAAGTGCCAATTTTTAGCCCAGAATTCTAGACGGATGAAGATTCCTCCCAGGGAAAAGGTGCCAGGACAGAAAGCCATTGTTCCATTTCTAGGGTTAATGGGGCCCCATCATTGGCACCTGAGAGCCCAAGGTTGCCTCCTTTAACCTGGGTGCAAAGCTCGACGGTGCGTCCTACGTGAGGGTCCGGGAAATTGCCGTTTCTCATTCCAGAATTCCAGACCGATGAAGATTCCAACCTGGGAAAAGGTGCCAGGACACGAATGGATTTCTCCTTTTTCTAGGGTTAATGGGGCCCCATCATTGGCACCTGAGAGCCCAAGCCTGCCCCCTTTTCCCTGGGCGCAAAGCTCGACGGCGTGTACCTTGTGCGGGTTTCGGGGAGTGCCATTTTTGAACCCAGAATTCCAGATGGACGAAGATACCTCCCAGGGAAAAGGTGCCAGGTCAGAAATCGAATTGTCCTTTTCTAGGGTCAATGGTGCCCCATCATTGGCTCCTCAGAGTTCAAGGCTGCCACTTTTTCCGTGGGCGCAAACATCAACAGCGCGTACCACTTTCTTGTCCGGGAAAGTGCCGTTTTTCAGCCCTCAATTCCAGACGGATGAAGACGCCTCACAGGGAAGAGGCTCCCAGGACAGAAAGCGATTGTTCCATTTCTAGGGTTAATCGGGCCCCATCATTAGCACCTGAGAGCCCAAGGCTGCCTCCTATACCCTGGGCGCAAAGCTTGACCATGCGTGCTACGTGAGGGTCCGGGAAATTGCCCTATCTCATTCCAGAATTCCAGACCGATGAAGATTCCTCCCTGGGAAAAGGTGCCAGGACAGAAAGCGATTGTGCCTTTTTTAGGGGTAATGGGACCTCATCTTTGGCACCTGAGAGCCCAAGGCTGCCACCTTTTCCCTGGGCGCAAAGCTCGACGGTGCGTTCCACTTGCGGGTCCATGAATGTGCTGTTTCCCATCCCAGAATTCGGGGCCAATGAAGACTTTTCCCAGGGAAAAGGTGCCAGGAGAGAAAGCGATTGCGCCTTTTCTAGGGTTAATGGGGCCGCATCATTGGCCACTGAGAGCCCAAGGCTGCCACCTTTTCCCTGGGCGCAAATGTCGACGGCGCGTGCCACTTGCAAGCCTGGGAATGTGCCGTTTCTCATCCCAGAATTCCAGGCCAGCGAAGATTTCTCCCTGGGAAAAGGTGCCAGGACAGAAAGCCATTGTGCCTTTTCTAGAGTTACTGGGACCCCTTCATTGGCACTTGAGAGCCCAATGCTGTCACCTTTTCCCTGGGAGCAAAGCTCGACGGTGCGTGCCACATGCAGGTAAGGGAAAGAGCCGTTTTCAGCACAGAATTCGAGACCGATGAAGATTCCTCCCAGGAAAAAGGTGCCAGCCCAGAAAGCGATTGTTCTTTTTCTAGGGGTAATGGGGCCCCATCATTGGCACCTGAGAGCCCAAGGCTGCCACCTTTTGCCTGGGCGCAAAGCTCGACGCTGCGTTCCACTTGCAGGTCCGGGGAAGTGCCGTTTTTCAGCCCTCAATTCCAGACGGACGAATATTCCTCCCAGGTAAAAGGTGCCAGGACAGAAAGCGATTGTTATTTTTCTAGTGTTAACGGGGACCCATCATTGGCACCTGAGAGCCCAAGGCTGCGTCCTTTTCCCTGGGCGTAAAGCTAAATGGTGCCTGTCACGTGCAGGTCAGAGAAAGTGCTTTGTTCAGCCCAGAATTCCAGACGGATGACGACTCCTCCCAGGGAAAAGGCTCCCAGGACAGAAAGCGATTGTTCCATTTCTAGGGTTAATGGGGCCCCATCATTGGCACCTGAGAGCCCAAGTTTGCCTCCTTTAACCTGGGTGCAAATCTCGACAGTGCGATCTACGTGAGGGTCCGGAAATTGCCGTTTCTCATTCCAGACTTCCGGGCCAATGAAGATTCCTCCCTGGGAAAAGGTGCCAGGACACGAATGGATTTCTCCTTTTTCTAGGGTTAATGGGGCCCCATGATTGGCACCTGAGAGCCCAAGCCTGCCCCCTTTTCCCTGGGAGCAAAGCTCGACCTTGTGAGGGTTTGGGGCAGTGCCATTTTTGAACCCAGAATTCCAGACGGACGCAGATACCTCCCAGGGAAAAGGTGCCAGGTCAGAAATCGAATTGTCTTTTTCTAGGGTCAATGGTGCCCCATCATTGGCACCTCAGAGTTCAAGGCTGCCACCTTTTCTGTGGGCGCAAACATCAACGGCGCGTACCACTTTCTTGTCCGGGAAAGTGCCGTTTTTCAGCCCTCAATTCCAGACGGATGAAGACTCCTCACAGGGAAGAGGCTCCCAGGACAGAAAGCGATTGTTCCATTTCTAGGCTTAATCGGGCCCCATCATTGGCACCTGAGAGCCCAAGGTTGCCTCCTATACCCTGGGCGCAAAGCTCGACCATGCGTGCTACGTGAGGGTCCGGGAAATTGCCGTTTCTCATTCCAGAATTCCAGACCGATGAAGATTCCTCCCTGGGAAAAGGTGCCAGGACAGGAATGGTTTTCTCCTTTTCTAGGAGTAATGGGGACCCATCATTGGCACCCGAGAGCCGAAGGCTCAAATCTTTTCCCTGAGTGCAAAGCTTGACGGTGCGTGCCACTTGCGGGTCCAGGAATGTGCTGTTTCTCATCCCAGAATTCGAGGCCGATGAAGATTTCTCCCAGGGAAAAGGTGCCAGGACAGAAAGCGATTTTGCCTTTTCTAGTGTTAATGGAGCCCCAAAATTGACACCTGAGAGACCAAGGCTGCCACCTTTTCCCTGGGCACAACGCTCGAGGGAGCGTTCCACGAGTGGGTCCGGGAAAGTGCCATTTTTCAGCCCAGAATTCCAGACCTATGAAGATTCCTCAGAGGGAAAAGGTACCAGTAGACAAAGTCATGGTGTATTTTGTAATGGTAATGGCGCCGCATCCATTGGCACCTGAGAGTTCGAGGCTGCCACCTTTTCCCTGGGTGCAAAGCTCGACAGTTCGTACCCTGTGCGGGACCGGGAAAGTGACATTTTTCAGCCTTGAATTCCAGACGGATGAAGACTCCTCACAGGAAAAAAGCTCCCAGGACAGAAAGCGATTGTTCCATTTCTAGGGTTAATGGGGCCCCATCATTGGCACCTGAGAGCCCAAGGTTGCCTCCTATACCCTGGGTGCAAAGCTCGACCATGCGTGCTATGTGAGGGTCCGGGAAATTGCCGTTTCTCATTCCAGAATTCCAGACCGATGAAGATTCCTTCCTGGGAAGAGGTGCCAGGACGGAAAGCGATTGTGCCTTTTGTAGGGGTAATGGGGCCCCATCATTGGCACCTGAGAGCCCAAGGCTGCCACCTTTTCCCTGGGCACAAAGCTCGACGGTGCGTTCCACTTGCGGGTCCGGGGAAGTGCCGTTTTTCAGCCCAGAATTCCAGACGGACGAAAATTCCGCCCAGGGAAAATGTGCCAGGACAGAAAGCGATTGTTATTTATCTAGTGTTAACGGGGACCCATCATTGGCACCTGAGAGCCCAAGGCGTCCACCTTTTCCCTGGGTGCAAAGCTGGATGGTGCCTGCCACGTGCAGGTCAGAGAAAGTGCTTTGTTTAGTCCTGAGTTCCAGGCGGATGACGATTCCTCCCAGGGGAAAAGGCTACCAGGACAGAAAGTGATTGTTCCATTTCTAGTGTTAATGGGGGCCCGTCATTGGCATCTGAGAGCCAGAGGTTGCCTCCTTTTGCCTGGGCGCAAAGCTCGACAGTGCGTGCCACGTGCTGGTCCCAGATAGTGCCATTTTTCAGCCCAGAATTCCAGACCAATGAAAACTCCTCCCAGGGAAAAGGTGCCAGGACAGAAATCCATTGTGTTTTTAGTAAAGATAATGGTGCCCCATCATTGGCACCTGAGCGCCCAAGGCTGCCCCCTTGTCCCTGGGAGCAAAGCTCGACGGTGTGTACCTTGTGCGGGTTTGGGGCAGTGCCATTTTTGAACACAGAATTCCAGATGGACGAAGATTCCTCCCTGGGAAAAGGTGCCAGGACAGAAAGCAAGTGTTATTTTTCTAGTGTTAACGGGGCCCCATCCTTGGCACCTGAGAGCCCAAGGCTGCCACCTTTTGCCTGGGCGCAAATGTCAAAGGTGCGTGCCACTTTCTTGTCTGGGAAAGTGCCATTTTTTTGCCCAGAATTCTAGACGGATGAAGATTCCTCCCAGGGAAAAGGTGCCAGGACAGAAAGCGATTGTTCCATTTCTAGGGTTAATGGGGCCCCATCATTGGCACCTGAGAGCCCAAGTTTGCCTCCTTTAACCTGGGTTCAAAGCTCGACGGTGCGTCCTACGTGAGGGTTCGGGAAATTGCCGTTTCTCATTCCAGACTTCCAGACCGATGAAGATTCCTCCCTGGGAAAAGGTGGCAGGACATGAATGGATTTCTCCTTTTTCTAGGGTTAATGGGGCCCCATCATTGTCACCTGATAGCCCAAGGCTGCCCCCTTTTCCCTGGGAGCAAAGCTCGACGGTGTGTACCTTGTGCGGGTTTCGGGGAGTGCCATTTTTGAACCCAGAATTCCAGACGGACGAAGACACCTCCCAGGGAAAAGGTGCCAGGTCAGAAATCGAATTGTCTTTTTCTAGGGTCAATGGTGCCCCATCATTGGCACCTGAGAGTTCAAGGCTGCCACCTTTTCCATGGACGCAAACATCAACAGCGCGTACCACTTTCTTGTCCGGGAAAGTGCTGTTTTTCAGCTCTGAATTCCAGACGGATGAAGACTCCTCACAGGGAAGAGGCTCCCAGGACAGAAAGCGATTGTTCCATTTCTAGGGATAATCGGGCTTCCATCATTGGCACCTGAGAGCCCAAGGCAGCCTCCTTTACCCTTGGCGTGACGCTCGACCATGCATGCTACATGAGGGTCCGGGAAAGTGCCATTTTTCAGTCCAGAATTCCAGACCAATGAAGATTCCTCCCAGGGAAAAGTTGCCAGGACACAAAGCCATTGAGCATTCTGTAAAGGTAATGGGGCCCCATCATTGGCACCTGAGATCCCAAGGCTGCCACCTTTATCCTGGTCGCAAAGCTCAACGGAGCGTGCTACGTGCGGGTCTGGGAAAGTGCCATTTTTCAGCCCAGAATTACAGACCGAGTAAGATTCCTCTCAGGGAAAAGGTGCCAGGACAAAAAAGGATTGTTCCAGTTCTAGGGGTAATGGTGCCCCATCATTGGCACGTGTGAGCCCAAAGCTGCCACCTTTACCCAGGTTGCAATACTCGACGGTGCATAATTGTGCGGGTCAGGGACAGTGCCATTTTTTCAGCCCAGAATTCCAGACCGATGAAGATTCCTCAGAGGGAAAAGGTGACAGGACACAAAGCCATTGTGTAGTTTGTAAAGGTAATGGGGCCCCATCATTGGCACCTGAGAGCCCAAGGCTGCCACCTATTCCATGGTCTCAAAGCTCAATGGTGCATATTTGTGCGGGTCCAGGAAAGTGCCGATTTTCATTCCAGAATTCCAGACGGATGAAGATTCCTCCCAGGGAAAAGGTGCTAGGAGAGAAAGCGTTTGTGCGTTTTCTAATAATCATGGGGCCCCATCATTGGCACCTGAGAGCCCAAGGCTGCCACCTTTTGCCTGGGCTCAAGGCTCAATGGAACGTTCCAACTGCGAGTCCAGGAAAGTGCTGTTTTTCAGCCGAGATTTCCAGACGGATGAAGATTACTCCCATGGAAAAGGTGCAAGGACAGAAAGCGATTTTTACATTTCTTAGGTTAATGGGGCCCCATCATTGGCACCTGAGAGTCCAAGGCCCCCATTTTTTCCCTGGGCGTAAAGCCGGACGGTGCATGCCACATGCTCTTTTTTAAGCCCAGAATTCCAGACAGACGATGATTCCTCCCTGGGAAAAGGCGCCAGGACAGAAAGGGATTGTTCCATTTCTTGGGTTAATACGGCCCCATCATTGACTCCTGAGAGCCCAAGGCTGCCACCTTTTCCCTGGGCTCAAAGCTCGACGGAGCGTGCCAAGTATGGGTCTGGATAGTGCCGTTTTTCAGCCCAGAATTCCAGACAGACAAAGATTCCTCCCAGAGAAAATGTGCCAGGACAGAAAGCGATTATGCGTTTCCCAGGGGTAATGGGGCCCCATCATTGCCACCTGATAACCCAAGGCTGCCACCTTTTCCCTGGGCTCAACGCTCGATGGAGTGTGCCAGCGGCGGGTAAGGGTACATGCTGTTTTTCAACCCAGATTTCCAGAATGACGAAGATTCCTCATATGGAAAATGTTCCAGGACAGAAAGCGATTGTTCCAGTTCTAGGGTAAATGCGGCCCTCTCATTGCCACATGACAGCCCAAGGCTGTCACCTTTTCCCTGGGCTCAAAGCTCAAAGGAGTGTGCCAGGTGGGGTCCGGGAAAGTGCCGTTTCTCAGCCCAGAATTCCAGATGGACGAGGATTACTGCTAGGGAAAAAAGTGCCAGGACAGAAAGTGATTGTTCCTTTTCTAGGGTTTATGGGGCCCCATCATTGGCACTTGAGAGCCAATGCTGCCACCTTTTCCCTCGGTGAGCACCCCAACGTTCCCTGTCACATGCGGGTTTTTCAATTCAGAAAAATGAACATTCCTCCCTTGGAAATCGTGCCAGGACAGAAAGCGATTCTTCCTTTTCTAGGGTTAATGTGGACCCATCTTAGGCACCTGAGAGCCCAAGGCTGCCACCTTTTCCCTGGGCTCAAAGCTCGACAGTGCGGGCGAGGTGCGGGTCTGGGAAAGTTGCAGTTTTCAGCCCAGAATTGCAGAGGGCCCAAGATTCCTCCCAGGGAAAAGGTGCTAGGACAGAAAGGGATTGTGCCTTTTCTAGGACTAATGGGGCCCCATCATTGCCACCTCAGAGCCTAAGGCTGCCACCTTTTCCCTGGGCTCAAAGCTCGACGGAGCGTGCCAAGTGCGGGTGAGGGAAAGTGCCGTGTTTCAGCCCAGAATTCCAGGCAGACCATGATTCCTCCCAGGGAAAAGGTGCCAGGACAGAAAGCTATTGTGCCTGTCTTAGAGGTAATGGTGCCCCATCATTGACACCTGAGAGCCCAAGCCTGCCACCTTTTCCCTGGGCTCAAATCTCGACAGAGTGTGCCAGGTGCTGGTCAGGGTACCCCTTTTTTCAGCCCAGATTTCCAGAATGACGAAGATTCCTCCCAGGGAAAATGTGTCAGGATAGAAAGCGATTGTTCCAGTTCTAGGGTAAATGCGGCCCCCTCATTGGCACCTCACAACCCAAGGCTGTCACCTTTTCCCTGGGCTCAAAGCCCGACGGTGCGTGCCACATGCGGGTTTTTCAGCCCAGACTTCCAGATGGACGATGATTCCTCCCAGGGAAAAGGTGCCAGAACAGAAAGCGATTGCTCCTTTTCTAGGGTTAATGCGGCCCCATCTTTGGGATCTGAGAGCCCAAGGCTGCCACCTTTTCCCTGGGCTCAAAGCTCGACGGAGGGTGCCAAGTGCGGGTCCGGGAAAGTGCCGTTTCTCAGCCCAGAATTCCAGACGGACGAAGATTCCTCCCTGGGAAAATGTGCTAGCAGAGAAAGCGATTGTGCCTCTTCTAGGGGTAATGCGGTCCCATCATCGGCACCTGAGAGCGCAAGGCTGCCATCTTTTCTCTGGCCTCAAAGCACGACGGAGGGTGCCAAGTGCGGGCCCGGGAAAGTGCTGTTTTTCAGACCAGAATTCCAGACGGATGAAGATTCCTCCTTTAGAAAAGGTGCCAGGACAGAAAGCGATTGTTCCTTTTCTAGGGTTAATGGGGCCCCATCATTGACACCTGAGAGCCCAAGGCTGCCACCTTTTCCCTGGGCGCACACCTCGAAGGTCCATGTCGCATGCGGGTTTTTCAGCCCAGAATTCCAGACGGATGGATTCCTTCCTGGGAAATCGTGCCAGGACAGAAAGAGATTGTTATTTTTCTAGGGTTAATGCGGACCCATCTTAGGCACCTGACAGCCCAAGGCTGCCACCTTTTTCCTGGGCTCAAAGCTCGACAGTGCGGTCGAGGTGCGGGTCTGGGAAAGTGCCGGTTTTCAGCCCAGAATTCCAGACGGACCAAGATTCCTCCCAGGGAAAAAGTGCCAGGACGGAAAGTGATTGTTCCAATTCTAGGGTAAACGCGGCCCCCTCATTGGCACCTGACAGCCCAAGGCTGTCACCTTTTCCCTGGTCGCAAAGCCCGACGGTGAGTGGCATTTGCAGGTTTTTCAGCCCAGATTTTCAGACGGATGAACATTCCTGCCAGGGAAAATGTGCCAGGACAGAAAGCGATTCTTCCTTTTCTAGTGTTAATGCGGCCCCACTTTTGGCAACTGAGAGCCCAAGGCTGCCTCCTTTTCCCTGGGCTGAAAGCTTCACGGAGCATACAAGGTGCGGGTCAGGGAAAGTGCCGTTTATCAGCCCAGAATTCCAAGCGGTTTAAAATTCTACCCTGGGATAAAGTTCCAAGACAGAAAGCAATTGTTCCATTTCTAAGTTTAAGGGGCCCCATCGCTGGCACTTGTGAGCCAAAAGCTGCCACCTTTTCCCTGGCCTCAAAGCTCGACGGATTGTGCCAGGAGCGCTTCTGGGCAAGCTAATTTTTCAGTCCAGATTTCCAGAAGGATGAAGATTCCTCCCAGGGAAAAGGTGCCTGGACAGAAAGCGTTTGTTCCTTTTCTAGGGTTAATGTGGCCCCATCTTTGGCAGCTGAGAGCCCAAGACTGCCACCTTTTCCCTGGCCTCAAAGATCGACGGTGCGTGCCACCTGCGGGTCAGGTAAAGTGCCTTTTTTCAGCCCAGAATTCCAGATGGACCAAGATTCCTCCCAGAGAAAAGGTGTTTAGACAGAAAGGGATTTTTACATTTCCTGGGGTAATGGGGTCCCATCATTGGCACCTGTGAGCCCAAGGATGCCACCTTTTCCCTGGCCTCAAAGCACGACGGAGCGTGCCAAGTGCGGGTGAGGGAAAGTGCCGTGTTTCAGCCCAGAATTCCAGGCAGACCATGATTCCTCCCAGGGAAAAGGTGCCAGGACAGAAAGCGATTGTGCCTTTCTTAGGGGTAATGGGGCCCCATCATTGGCAGCTGAGAGCCCAAGGGTGACACCTTTTCCCTGGGCTCAAAGCTCGACAGAGTGTGCCAGGTGCTGGTCAGGGTACGTGCCTTTTTCCAGTCCAGATTTCCAGAATGACGAAGATTCCTCCCAGGGAAAATGTGCCAGTATAGAAAGCGATTGTTCCAGTTCTAGGGTAAATGCGGCCCCCTCATTGGCACGTCACAGCCCAAGGCTGTCACCTTTTCCCTGGGCTCAAAGCCCAACGGTGCATGCCACATGCAGTTTTTTCAGCCCAGACTTCCAGACGGACGATGATTCCTCCCAGGGAAAAGGTGCCAGGACAGAAAGCGATTGCTCCTTTTCTAGGGTTAATGCGGCCCCATCTTTGGGATCTGAGAGCCCAAGGCTGCACCTTTTCCCTGGGCTCAAACCTCAATGGAGCGTGGCAAGTGCGAGTCAGGGAAATTGCGGTTTTTCAGCCCAGATTTCCAGACGGACGAAGATTCCTCCCTGGGAAAAGGTGCAAGGACAGAAAGCGATTTTTACATTTCTTGAGTTAATGGGGCCCCATCATTGACACCTTAGAGTCCAAGGCTGCCATCTTTTCCCATGGGTGCAAAGCATGACGGTGCAAGCCACATGCTGTTTTTAAACCCAGAATTCCAGATGGACGATGATTCCTCCCTAAGAAAATCTGCTAGGACAGAAAGGGATTATTCCATATCTTGGGTTAATGGGACCCCATCATTGGCAGCTGAGAGCACCTTTTCCCAGGGAGAAATCCTCGCTGGCCTGGAATTCTGGGATGAGAAACGCCACATTCCCGGACTTGCAAGTGGCACGCGCCGTCGACATTTGCGCCCAGGGAAAAGGTGGCAGCCTTGGGCTCTCAGGTGCCAAAGATGAGGTCCCATTACCCCTAGAAAAGGCACAATGGCTTTCTGTCCTGACACCTTTTCCCAGAGAGGAATCGACTTCCGTCTGGAATTCTGGGCTGAAAAACGGCCCTTTCCCGGACCCGCACAGGGTATGCACCGTCGAGCTTTGCACCCAGGGAAAAGGTGGCAGCCTTGGGCTCTCAGGTGCCAATGATGGGGCCCAATTAGCATTACAAAATACACAATGGCTTTGTCTCCTGGTACCTTTTCCCTCTGAGGAATCTTCATAGGTCTGGAATTCTGGGCTGAAAAATGGCACTTTCCCGGACCCGCACGTGGAACGCTCCGTCGAGCTTTGCACCCAGGGAAAAGGTGGCAGCCTTGGGCTCTCAGGTGTCCATTTTGGGGCCCCATTAACCCTAGAAAAGGCACAATTGCTTTCTGTCCTGGCACCTTTTCTCTGGGAGAAATCTTCATCGGCCTGGAATTCTGGGATGAGAAACAGCACGTTCCTGGACCCGCAAATGGCACGCAAAGTCGAGCTTTGCGCTCAGGGAGAAGGTTGCAGCCTTCGGCTCTCAGGTGCCAATGATGGGGCCCCATTACCATTACAAAAAACACAATGGCTTTCTGTCCTGACACCTTTTCCCAGGGAGGAATCTTCATCAGTCTGGAATTCTGGAATGAGGAACGGCAATTTCCCGGACCCTCACGTAGCACGCATGGTCGAGCTTTGCGCTCAGGGTATAGGAGGCAATCTTGGGCTCTCAGGTGCCAATGATGGGGCCCGATTAAGCCTAGAAATGGAACAATCGCTTTCTGTCCTGGGAGCCTCTTCCCTGTGAGGAGTCTTCATCCGTCTGGAATTGAGGGCTGAAAAACGGCACATTTCCAGACCAGAAAGTGGTACACGCCGTTGATGTTTGCGCCCACGGAAAAGGTGGCAGCCTTGAACTCTGAGGTGCCGATGATGGGGCACCATTGACCCTAGAAAGGACAATTCGATTTCTGACCTGGCACCTTTTCCCTGGGAGGTGTCTTCGTCCGTCTGGAATTCTGGGCTTAAAAATGGCACTTCCCCGGACAAGAAAGTGGCACGCGCCGTCGACATTTGCGCCCAGGCAAAAGGTGGCAGCCTTGGGCTCTCAGGTGCCAAGGATGGGGCCCCGTTAACACTAGAAAAATAACACTTGCTTTCTGTCCTGGCACCTTCTCCCAGGGAGGAATCTTCGTCCGTCTGGAAATCTGGGTTCAGAAATGGCACTGCCCCAAACCTGCACAAGGTACACACCGTCGAGCTTTGCGCCCAGGGAAAAGGGGGCAGCCTTGGGCTCTCAGGTGCCAATGATGGTGCCCCATTACCCCTACAAAAGGCACAATGGCTTTCTGTCCTGGCACCTTTTCCCAGGGAGGAATCTTCATCGGTTTGGAATTCTGGTCTGAGAATCGGCACTTTCCTGGACCCGCAAGTGGAACGCACCATCGAGCTTTGCGTCCAGGGAAAAGGTGGCAGTCTTGGGCTCTCAGGTGCCAATGATGGGGCCCCCTTACCTTTACAAAAAACACAATGGCTTTCTGTCCTGGCACCTTTTCCCTGGGAGGAGTCTTCATTGGTCTGGAATTCTGGGCTGTAAAATGGCACTTTCTGGGACCAGCACGTGGCACGCACTGTCGTGCATTGCGCCCAGGGAAAAGGGGGCAACCTCTGGCTCTCAGATGCCAATGACGGGCCCCCATTAACACTAGAAATGGAACAATCGCTTTCTCTCTTGGCAGCCCTTTCACTGGGAGGAGTCGTCAGCCATCTGGAATCCTGGGCTGAACAAAGCACTTTCTCTGACCTGCACGTGGCAGGCACCATCTAGCTTTGCGCCCAGGGAAGAGGTGACAGCCTTGGGCTCTCAGGTGCCAATGATGGGTCCCCGTTAACACTAGATAAATAACAATCGCTTTCTGTCCTGGCACCTCTTCTCTGGGAGGAATTTTCGTCTGTCTGGAATTCTGGACTGAAAAACTGGCACTTCCCCGGACCTGCAAGTGGAACGCACCATCGAGCTTTGTGCCCAGGCAAAAGGTGACAGCCTTGGGCTCTCAGGTGCCAATGATGGGGCCCCATTACCCCTAGAAAAAGAACAATCGCTTTCTGTCCTGGCACCTTTTCCCTGGGAGGAATCTTCATTGGTCTGGAATTCTGGGCTGAAAACGGCTCTTTCCCTTACCCGCATGAGACACGCACCGTCGAGCTTTCCGCCCAGGGAAAAGGCGGCAGCCCTGGGCTCTCAGCTGCCAATTTTGGGGCCCCATTAACCCTAGAAAAAGCACAATCGCTTTCTGTCCTGGCACCTTTTCCCAGGGAGAAATCTTCGCTGGCCTGGAATTCTGGGATGAGAAACAGCACATTCCCGGACTTGCAAGTGGCACGCGCCGTCGACATTTGCGCCCAGGGAAAAGGTGGCAGCCTTGGGCTCTCAGGTGCCAAAGATGAGCCCCCATTACCCCTAGAAAAGGCACAATGGCTTTCTGTCCTGACACCTTTTCCCAGAGAGGAACCGACTTCTATCTGGAATTCTGGGCTGAAAAACAGCCCTTTCCCGGACCCGCACAGGGTATGCACCGTCGAGCTTTGCACCCAGGGAAAAGGTGGCAGCCTTGGGCTCTCAGGTGCCAATGATGGGGCCCAATTAGCATTACAAAATACACAATGGCTTTGTCTCTTGGTACCTTTTCCCTCTGAGGAATCTTCATAGGTCTGGAATTCTGGGCTGAAAAATGGCACTTTCCCGGACCCGCACGTGGAACGCTCTGTCGAGCTTTGCGCCCAGGGAAAAGGTGGCAGCCTTGGGCTCTCAGGTGTCAATTTTGGAGCCCCATTAACCCTAGAAAAGGCACAATTGCTTTCTGCCCTGGCACCTTTTCCCTGGGAGAAATCTTCATAGGTCTCGAATTCTGGGATGAGAAACAGCACATTCCTGGACCCGCAAGTGGCACGCAAAGTCGAGCTTTGCGCTCAGGGAAAAGGTTGCATCCTTGGGCTCTCAGGTGCCAATGATGGAGCCCCATTAACCCTAGAAAAGGAACAATGGCTTTCTGTCCTGACACCTTTTCCCAGGGAGGAATCTTCATCGTTCTGGAATTCTGGAATGAGAAACGGCAATTTCCCGGACCCTCACGTAGCACGCATGGTCGAGCTTTGCGCCCAGGGTATAGGAGGCAACCTTGGGCTCTCAGGTGCCAATGATGGGGCCCGATTAACCCTAGAAATGGAACAATCGCTTTCTGTCCTGGGAGCCTCTTCCCTGTGAGGAGTCTTCATCCGTCTGGAATTCAGGGCTGAAAAACGGCACTTTCCCGGACAAGAAAGTGGTACGCGCTGTTGATATTTGCGCCCACGGAAAAGGTGGCAGCCTTGAACTCTGAGGTGCCAATGATGGGGCACCATTGACCCTAGAAAAGGACAATTCGATTTCTGACCTGGCACCTTTTCCCTGGGAGGTGTCTTCGTCCGTCTGGAATTCTGGGCTGAAAAATGGCACTTCCCCGGACCCGCAAGTGGCACGCGCCGTCGACATTTGCGCCCAGGCAAAAGGTGGCAGCCGTGGGCTCTCAGGTGCCAATGATGGGGCCACGTTAACGCTAGATAAATAACACTTGCTTTCTGTCCTGGAACCTTTTCCCAGGGAGGAATCTTCGTCCATCTGGAAATCTGGGTTTAAAAATGGCACTGGCCCAAACCCGCACAAAGTACACACCGTCGAGCTTTGCGCCCAGGGAAAAGGGGGCAGCCTTGGGCTCTCAGGTGCCAATGATTGTGCCCCATTACCCCTACAAAAAACACAATGGCTTTCTGTCCTGGCACCTTTTCCCAGGGAGGAATCTTCATCGGTTTGGAATTCTGGTCTGAGAATCGGCACTTTCCTGGACCCGCAAGTGGAACGCACCATCGAGCTTTGCGTCCAGGGAAAAGGTGGCAGTCTTGGGCTCTCAGGTGCCAATGATGGGGCCCCATTACCTTTACAAAAAACACAATGGCTTTCTGTCCTGGCACCTTTTCCCTGGGAGGAGTCTTCATTGGTCTGGAATTCTGGGCTGTAAAATGGCACTTTCTGGGACCAGCACGTGACACGCACTGTCGTGCTTTGCGCCCAGGGAAAAGGAGGCAACCTCTGGCTCTCAGATGCCAATGACGGGCCCCCATTAACACTAGAAATGGAACAATCGCTTTCTGTCCTGGGAGCCCTTTCCCTGGGAGGAGTCGTCAGCCGTCTGGAATCCTGGGCTGAACAAAGCACTTTCTCTGACCTGCACGTGGCAGGCACCATCTAGCTTTGCGCCCAGGCAAAAGGTGGCAGCCTTGGGCTCTCAGGTGCCAATGATGAGGCCCCGTTAACACTAGAAAAATAACACTTGCTTTCTGTCCTGGCACCTTTTCCCAGGGAGGAATCTTCGTCCGTCTGGAAATCTGGGTTCAAAAATGGCACTGCCCCAAACCCGCACAAGGTACACACCGTCGAGCTTTGCGCCCAGGGAAAAGGGGGCAGCCTTGGGCTCTCAGCTGCCAATGATGGTGCCCCATTACCCCTAGAAAAGGCACAATGGCTTTCTGTCCTGGCACCTTTTCCCAGGGAGGAATCTTCATCGGTTTGGAATTCTAGAATGAGAATCGGCACTTTCCTGGACCCGCAAGTGGAACGCACCATCGAGCTTTGCGTCCAGGGAAAAGGTGGCAGTCTTGGGCTCTCAGGTGCCAATGATGGGGCCCCCTTACCTTTACAAAAAGCACAATGGCTTTCTGTCCTGGCACCTTTTCCCTGGGAGGAGTCTTCATTGGTCTGGAATCCTGGGCTGAACAAAGCACTTTCTCTGACCAGCACGTGGCACGCACTGTCGTGCTTTGCTCCCAGGGTAAAGGTGGCAGCCTTGGGCTCTCAGGTGCCAACAATGGGTCCCCGTTAACACTAGATAAATAACAATCGCTTTCTGTCCTGGCACCTTTTCCCTGGGAGGAATTTTCGTCCGTCTGGAATTCTGGGCTGAATAACGGCACTTCCCCGGACCTGCAAGTGGAACGCACCATCGAGATTTGTGCCCAGGCAAAAGGTGGCAGCCTTGGGCTCTCAGGTGCCAATGATGGGGCCTCATTACCCCTAGAAAAGAACAATGGCTTTCTGTCCTGGCACCTTTTCCCAGGGAGGAATCTTCATTGGTCTGGAATTCTGGGCTGAAAACGGCTCTTTCCCTTACCCGCCTGTGGCAAGCACCGTCGAGCTTTGCGCCCAGGGAAAAGGTGGCAGCCCTGGGCTCTCGGCTGCCAATTTTGGGGCCCCATTAACCCTAGAAAAGGCACAATCGCTTTCTGTCCTGGCACCTTTTCCCTGGGAGAAATCTTCGCTGGCCTGGAATTCTGGGATGAGAAACGCCACATTCCCGGACTTGCAAGTGGCATGCGCCGTCGACATTTTCGCCCAGGGAAAAGGTTGCAGCCTTGGGCTCTCAGGTGCCAAAGATGAGGTCCCATTACCCCTAGAAAAGGCACAATGGCTTTCTGTCCTGACACCTTTTCCCAGAGAGGAATCGACTTCCGTCTGGAATTCTGGGCTGAAAAACGGCCCTTTCCCGGACCCGCACATGGTATGCACCGTCGAGCTTTGCACCCAGGGGAAATGGTGGCAGCCTTGGGCTCTCAGGTGCCAAAGATGGGGCCCAATTAGCATTACAAAATACACAATGGCTTTGTCTCCTGGTACCTTTTCCCTCTGAGGAATCTTCATAGGTCTGGAATTCTGGGCTGAAAAATGGCACTTTCCCGGACCCGCAAGTGGCACGCGCCGTCGACATTTGCGCCCAGGCAAAAGGTGGCAGCCTTGGGCTCTCAGTGGCCAATGATGGGGCCCCGTTAACACTAGAAAAATAACACTTGCTTTCTGTCCTGGCAGCTTTTCCCTGGGAGAAATCTTCATCGGCCTCGAATTCTGGGATGAGAAACAGCACATTCCTGGACCCGCAAGTGGCACACACTGTCGAGCTTTGCGCTCAGGGAAAAGGTTGCAGCCTTCGGCTCTCAGGTGCCAATGATGGAGCCCCATTAACCCTAGAAAAGGAACAATGGCTTTCTGTCCTGACACCTTTTCCCAGGGAGGAATCTTCATCGTTCTGGAATTCTGGAATGAGAAACGGCAATTTCCCGGACCCTCACGTAGCACGCATGGTCGAGCTTTGCGCCCAGGGTATAGGAGGCAACCTTGGGCTAACAGGTGCCAATGATGGAACCCGATTAACCCTAGAAATGGAACAATCGCTTTCTGTCCTGGGAGCCTCTTCCCTGTGAGGAGTCTTCATCCGTCTGGAATTGAGGGCTGAAAAACGGCACTTTCCCAGACAAGAAAGTGGTACGCGCCGTTGATGTTTGCGCCCACGGAAAAGGTGGCAGCCTTGAACTCTCAGGTGCCAATGATGGGGCACCATTGACCCTAGAAAAGGACAATTCGATTTCTGACCTGGCACCTTTTCCCTGGGAGGTGTCTTCGTCCGTCTGGAATTCTGGGCTGAAAAATGGCACTTCCCCGGACCCGCAAGTGGCACGCGCCGTCGACATTTGCGCCCAGGCAAAAGGTGGCAGCCTTGGGCTCTCAGGTGCCAATGATGGGGCCCCGTTAACACTAGAAAAATAACACTTGCTTTCTGTCCTGGCACCTTCTCCCAGGGAGGAATCTTCGTCCGTCTGGAAATCTGGGTTCAAAAATGGCACTGGCCCAAACCCGCACAAGGTACACACCGTCGAGCTTTGCGCCCAGGGAAAAGGGGGCAGCCTTGGGCTCTCAGGTGCCAATGATGAGGCCCCATTACCTTTACAAAAAACACAATGGCTTTCTGTCCTGACACTTTTTCCCAGGGAGGAATCTTCATCGGTTTGGAATTCTGGTCTGAGAATCGGCACTTTCCTGGACCCGCAAGTGGAACGCACCATCGAGCTTTGCGTCCAGGGAAAAGGTGGCAGTCTTGGGCTCTCAGGTGCCAATGATGGGGCCCAATTAGCATTACAAAATACACAATGGCTTTGTCTCCTGGTACCTTTTCCCTCTGAGGAATCTTCATAGGTCTGGAATTCTGGGCTGAAAAATGGCACTTTCCCGGACCCGCACGTGGAACGCTCTGTCGAGCTTTGCGCCCAGGGAAAAGGTGGCAGCCTTGGGCTCTCAGGTGTCCATTTTGGGGCCCCATTAACCCTAGAAAAGGCACAATTGCTTTCTGTCCAGGCACCTTTTCCCTGGGAGAAATCTTCATCGGCCTCGAATTCTGGGATGAGAAACAGCACACTCCTGGACCCGCAAGTGGCACGCACCGTCGAGATTTGCGCTCAGGGAAAAGGTGGCAGCCTTGGGCTCTAAGGTGTCAATGATGGAGCCCCATTAACCCTAGAAAAGGAACAATGGCTTTCTGTCCTGACACCTTTTCCCAGGGAGGAATCTTCATCGGTCTGGAATTCTGGAATGAGAAACGGCAATTTCCCGGACCCTCACGTAGCACACATGGTCGAGCTTTGCGCCCAGGGTATAGGAGGCAACCTTGGGCTCTCAGGTGCCAATGATGGGGCCCGATTAACCTTAGAAATGGAACAATCGCTTTCTTTCCTGGGAGCCTCTTCGCTGTGAGGAGTCTTCATCCGTCTGGAATTCAGGGCTGAAAAACGGCACTTTCCCAGACAAGAAAGTGGTACGCGCCATTGATGTTTGCGCCCACGGAAAAGGTGGCAGCCTTGAACTCTGAAATGCCAATGATGGGGCACCATTGACCCTAGAAAAGGACAATTCGATTTGTGACCTGGCACCTTTTCCCTGGGAGGTGTCTTCGTCCGTCTGGAATTCTGGGCTGAAAAATGGCACTTCCCCGGACCCGCAAGTGGCACGCGCCGTCGACATTTGCGCCCAGGCAAAAGGTGGCAGCCTTGGGCTCTCAGGTGCCAATGATGGGGCCCCGCTAACACTAGAAAAATAACACTTGCTTTCTGTCCTGGCACCTTCTCCCAGGGAGGAATCTTCGTCCGTCTGGAAATCTGGGTTCAGAAATGGCACTGCCCCAAACCTGCACAAGGTACACACCGTCGAGCTTTGCGCCCAGGGAAAAGGGGGCAGCCTTGGGCTCTCAGGTGCCAATGATGGGGCCCCATTACCTTTACAAAAAACAAAATGGCTTTCTGTCCTGGCACCTTTTCCCTGGGAGGAGTCTTCATTGGTCTGGAATTCTGGGCTGAAAACGGCTCTTTCCCTTACCCGCATGTGGCACGCACCATCGAGCTTTGCGCCCAGGGAAAAGGTGGCAGCCCTGGGATCTCAGCTGCCAATTTTGGGGCCCCATTAACCCTAGAAAAGGCACAATCGCTTTCTGTCCTGGCACCTTTTCCCTGGGAGAAATCTTCGCTGGCCTGGAATTCTGGGATGAGAAACGGCACATTCCCGGACTTGCAAGTGGCACGCGCCGTCGACATTTGCGCCCAGGGAAAAGGTGGCAGCCTTGGGCTCTCAGGTGCCAAAGATGAGGTTCCATTACCCCTAGAAAAGGCACAATGGCTTTCTGTCCTGACACCTTTCCCCAGAGAGGAATTGACTTCCGTCTGGAATTCTGGGCTGAAAAACGGCCCTTTCCCGGACCCGCACATGGTATGCACCGTCGAGCTTTGCACCCAGGGAAAAGGTGGCAGCCTTGGGCTCACAGGTGCCAATGATGGGGCCCAATTAGCATTACAAAATACACAATGGCTTTGTCTCCTGGTACCTTTTCCCTCTGAGGAATCTTCATAGGTCTGGAATTCTGGCCTGGAAAATGGCACTTTCCCGGATCCGCACGTGGAACGCTCTGTCGAGCTTTGCGCCCAGGGAAAAGGTGGCAGCCTTGGGCTCTCAGGTGTCAATTTTTGGGCCCCACTAACCCTAGAAAAGGCACAATTACTTTCTGTCCAGGCACCTTTTCCCTGGGAGAAATCTTCATCGGCCTCGAATTCTGGGATGAGAAACAGCACATTCCTGGACCCGCAAGTGGCACGCACCGTTGAGCTTTGCGCTCAGGGAAAAGGTTGCAGCCTTGGGCTCTCAGGTGTCAATGATGGAGCCCCATTAACCCTAGAAAAGGAACAATCGCTTTCTGTCCTGACACCTTTTCCCAGAGAGGAATCTTCATCGGTCTGGAATTCTGGAATGAGAAACAGCACATTCCCGGACCCTCACGTAGCACGCATGGTCGAGCTTTGCGCCCAGGGTATAGGAGGCAACCTTGGGCTAACAGGTGCCAATGATGGAACCCGATTAACCCTGGAAATGGAACAATCGCTTTCTTTCATGGGAGCCTCTTCCCTGTAAAGAGTCTTCATCCGTCTGGAATTGAGTGCTGAAAATAGGCACTTCCCTGGACCCGCAAGTGGCACGCGCCGTCGACATTTGCGCCCACAAAAAGGTGGCAGCCTTGGGCTCTCAGGTGCCAATGATGGGGCCCCGTTAACACTAGAAAAATAACACTTGCTTTCTGTCCTGGCACCTTTTCCCAGGGAGGAATCTTCGTCCGTCTGGAAATCTGGGTTCAAAAATGGCACTGGCCCAAACCCGCACAAGGTACACACCGTCGAGCTTTGCGCCCAGGGAAAAGGTGGCAGCCTTGGGCTCTCAGGTGCCAATGATGGGGCCCCATTACCTTTACAAAAAACACAATGGCTTTCTGTCCTGACACCTTTTCCCAGGGAGGAATCTTCATCGGTTTGGAATTCTGGTCTGAGAATCGGCACTTTCCTGGACCCGCAAGTGGAACGCACCATCGAGCTTTGCGTCCAGGGAAAAGGTGGCAGTCTTGGGCTCTCAGGTGCCAATGATGGGGCCCCATTACCTTTAGAAAAAACACAATGGCTTTCTGTCCTGGCACCTTTTCCCTGGGAGGAGTCTTCATTGGTCTGGAATTCTGGGCTGTAAAATGGCACTTTCTGGGACCAGCACGTGGCACACACTGTCGTGCTTTGCGCCCAGGGAAAAGGAGGCAACCTCTGGCTCTCAGATGCCAATGACGGGCCCCCATTAACTCTAGAAATGGAACAATCGCTTTCTGTCTTGGGAGCCCTTTCCCTGGGAGGAGTCGTCAGCCATCTGTAATCCTGGGCTGAACATAGCTCTTTCTCTGACCTGCACGTGGCAGGCACCATCTAGCTTTGCGCCCAGGGAAGAGGTGACAGCCTAGGTCTCTCAGGTGCCAATGATGGGTCCTCGTTAACACTAGATAAATAACACTTGCTTTCTGTCCTGGCACCTTTTCCCAGGGAGGAATCTTCATCGGTTTGGAATTCTGGAATGAGAATCGGCACTTTCCTGGACCCGCAAGTGGAACGCACCATCGAGCTTTGCATCCAGGGAAAAGGTGGCAGTCTTGGGCTCTCAGGTGCCAATGATGGGGCCCCATTACCTTTAGAAAATGCACAATGGCTTTCTGTCCTGGCACCTTTTCCCAGGGAGGAATCTTCATTGGTCTGGAATTCTGGGCTGAAAACGGCTCTTTCCCTTACCCGCATGTGGCACGCACCGTCGAGCTTTGCGCCCAGGGAAAAGGTGGCAGCCTTGGGCTCTCAGGTGCCAACAATGGGTCCCCGTTAATACTAGATAAATAACAATCGCTTTCTGTCCTGGCACCTTTTCCCAGGGAGGAATTTTCGTCCGTCTGGAATTCTGGGCTGAAAAACGGCACTTCCCCGGACCTGCAAGTGGAAAGCAACGTCGAGCTTTGCACCCAGGCTAAAGGTGGCAGCCTTGGGCTCTCAGGTGCCAATGATGGGGCCCCATTACCCCTAGAAAAAGAACAACCGCTTTCTGTCCTGGCGCCTTTTCCCTGGGAGGAATCTTCATTGGTCTGGAATTCTGGGCTGAAAACGGCTCTTCCCCTTACCCGCATGTGGCACGCACCGTCGAGCTTTGCGCCCAGGGAAAAGGTGGCAGCCCTGGGCTCTCAGCTGCCAATTTTGGGGCCCCATTAACCCTAGGAAAGGCACAATCGCTTTCTGTCCTGGCACCTTTTCCCTGGGAGAAATCTTCGCTGGCCTGGAATTCTGGGATGAGAAACGGCACATTCCCGGACTTGCAAGTGGCATGCGCCGTCGACATTTGCGCCCAGGGAAAAGGTGGCAGCCTTGGGCTCTCAGGTGCCAAAGATGGGGCCCCATTAACCCTAGAAGAGGCACAATCGCTTTCTGCCCTGGCACCTTTTCCCTGGGAGAAATCTTCATTGGTCTGGAATTCTGGGCTGAAAACGGCTCTTTCCCTTACCCGCATGTGGCACGCACCGTCGAGCTTTGCGCCCAGGGAAAAGGTGGCAGCCCTGGGCTCTCAGCTGCCAATTTTCGGGCCCCATTAACCCTAGAAAAGGCACAATCGCTTTCTGTCCTGGCACCTTTTCCCTGGGAGAAATCTTCGCTGGCCTGGAATTCTGGGATGAGAAACGGCACATTCCCGGACTTGCAAGTGGCACGCGCCGTCGACATTTGCGCCCAGGGAAAAGGTGGCAGCCTTGGGCTCTCAGGTGCCAAAGATGAGGTTCCATTACCCCTAGAAAAGGCACAATGGCTTTCTGTCCTGACACCTTTTCCCAGAGAGGAATTGACTTCCGTCTGGAATTCTGGGCTGAAAAACGGCCCTTTCCCGGACCCGCACATGGTATGCACCGTCGAGCTTTGCACCCAGGGAAAAGGTGGCAGCCTTGGGCTCACAGGTGCCAATGATGGGGCCCAATTAGCATTACAAAATACACAATGGCTTTGTCTCCTGGTACCTTTTCCCTCTGAGGAATCTTCATAGGTCTGGAATTCTGGCCTGGAAAATGGCACTTTCCCGGATCCGCACGTGGAACGCTCTGTCGAGCTTTGCGCCCAGGGAAAAGGTGGCAGCCTTGGGCTCTCAGGTGTCAATTTTTGGGCCCCACTAACCCTAGAAAAGGCACAATTACTTTCTGTCCAGGCACCTTTTCCCTGGGAGAAATCTTCATCGGCCTCGAATTCTGGGATGAGAAACAGCACATTCCTGGACCCGCAAGTGGCACGCACCGTTGAGCTTTGCGCTCAGGGAAAAGGTTGCAGCCTTGGGCTCTCAGGTGTCAATGATGGAGCCCCATTAACCCTAGAAAAGGAACAATCGCTTTCTGTCCTGACACCTTTTCCCAGAGAGGAATCTTCATCGTTCTGGAATTCTGGAATGAGAAACAGCACATTCCCGGACCCTCACGTAGCACGCATGGTCGAGCTTTGCGCCCAGGGTATAGGAGGCAACCTGGGGCTCTCAGGTGCCAATGATGGAACCCGATTAACCCTTGAAATGGAACAATCGCTTTCTTTCGTGGGAGCCTCTTCCCTGTAAAGAGTCTTCATCCGTCTGGAATTGAGTGCTGAAAATAGGCACTTCCCTGGACCCGCAAGTGGCACGCGCCGTCGACATTTGCGCCCACAAAAAGGTGGCAGCCTTGGGCTCTCAGGTGCCAATGATGGGGCCCCGTTAACACTAGAAAAATAACACTTGCTTTCTGTCCTGGCACCTTTTCCCAGGGAGGAATCTTCGTCCGTCTGGAAATCTGGGTTCAAAAATGGCACTGGCCCAAACCCGCACAAGGTACACACCGTCGAGCTTTGCGCCCAGGGAAAAGGGGGCAGCCTTGGGCTCTCAGGTGCCAATGATGGGGCCCCATTACCTTTACAAAAAACACAATGGCTTTCTGTCCTGACACCTTTTCCCAGGGAGGAATCTTCATCGGTTTGGAATTCTGGTCTGAGAATCGGCACTTTCCTGGACCCGCAAGTGGAACGCACCATCGAGCTTTGCGTCCAGGGAAAAGGTGGCAGTCTTGGGCTCTCAGGTGCCAATGATGGGGCCCCATTACCTTTAGAAAAAACACAATGGCTTTCTGTCCTGGCACCTTTTCCCTGGGAGGAGTCTTCATTGGTCTGGAATTCTGGGCTGTAAAATGGCACTTTCTGGGACCAGCACGTGGCACACACTGTCGTGCTTTGCGCCCAGGGAAAAGGAGGCAACCTCTGGCTCTCAGATGCCAATGACGGGCCCCCATTAACTCTAGAAATGGAACAATCGCTTTCTGTCTTGGGAGCCCTTTCCCTGGGAGGAGTCGTCAGCCATCTGTAATCCTGGGCTGAACATAGCTCTTTCTCTGACCTGCACGTGGCAGGCACCATCTAGCTTTGCGCCCAGGGAAGAGGTGACAGCCTAGGTCTCTCAGGTGCCAATGATGGGTCCTCGTTAACACTAGATAAATAACACTTGCTTTCTGTCCTGGCACCTTTTCCCAGGGAGGAATCTTCATCGGTTTGGAATTCTGGAATGAGAATCGGCACTTTCCTGGACCCGCAAGTGGAACGCACCATCGAGCTTTGCATCCAGGGAAAAGGTGGCAGTCTTGGGCTCTCAGGTGCCAATGATGGGGCCCCATTACCTTTAGAAAATGCACAATGGCTTTCTGTCCTGGCACCTTTTCCCAGGGAGGAATCTTCATTGGTCTGGAATTCTGGGCTGAAAACGGCTCTTTCCCTTACCCGCATGTGGCACGCACCGTCGAGCTTTGCGCCCAGGGAAAAGGTGGCAGCCTTGGGCTCTCAGGTGCCAACAATGGGTCCCCGTTAATACTAGATAAATAACAATCGCTTTCTGTCCTGGCACCTTTTCCCAGGGAGGAATTTTCGTCCGTCTGGAATTCTGGGCTGAAAAACGGCACTTCCCCGGACCTGCAAGTGGAAAGCAACGTCGAGCTTTGCACCCAGGCTAAAGGTGGCAGCCTTGGGCTCTCAGGTGCCAATGATGGGGCCCCATTACCCCTAGAAAAAGAACAACCGCTTTCTGTCCTGGCGCCTTTTCCCTGGGAGGAATCTTCATTGGTCTGGAATTCTGGGCTGAAAACGGCTCTTCCCCTTACCCGCATGTGGCACGCACCGTCGAGCTTTGCGCCCAGGGAAAAGGTGGCAGCCCTGGGCTCTCAGCTGCCAATTTTGGGGCCCCATTAACCCTAGGAAAGGCACAATCGCTTTCTGTCCTGGCACCTTTTCCCTGGGAGAAATCTTCGCTGGCCTGGAATTCTGGGATGAGAAACGGCACATTCCCGGACTTGCAAGTGGCATGCGCCGTCGACATTTGCGCCCAGGGAAAAGGTGGCAGCCTTGGGCTCTCAGGTGCCAAAGATGGGGCCCCATTAACCCTAGAAGAGGCACAATCGCTTTCTGCCCTGGCACCTTTTCCCTGGGAGAAATCTTCATTGGTCTGGAATTCTGGGCTGAAAACGGCTCTTTCCCTTACCCGCATGTGGCACGCACCGTCGAGCTTTGCGCCCAGGGAAAAGGTGGCAGCCCTGGGCTCTCAGCTGCCAATTTTCGGGCCCCATTAACCCTAGAAAAGGCACAATCGCTTTCTGTCCTGGCACCTTTTCCCTGGGAGAAATCTTCGCTGGCCTGGAATTCTGGGATGAGAAACGGCACATTCCCGGACTTGCAAGTGGCACGCGCCGTCGACATTTGCGCCCAGGGAAAAGGTGGCAGCCTTGGGCTCTCAGGTGCCAAAGATGAGGTTCCATTACCCCTAGAAAAGGCACAATGGCTTTCTGTCCTGACACCTTTTCCCAGAGAGGAATTGACTTCCGTCTGGAATTCTGGGCTGAAAAACGGCCCTTTCCCGGACCCGCACATGGTATGCACCGTCGAGCTTTGCACCCAGGGAAAAGGTGGCAGCCTTGGGCTCACAGGTGCCAATGATGGGGCCCAATTAGCATTACAAAATACACAATGGCTTTGTCTCCTGGTACCTTTTCCCTCTGAGGAATCTTCATAGGTCTGGAATTCTGGCCTGGAAAATGGCACTTTCCCGGATCCGCACGTGGAACGCTCTGTCGAGCTTTGCGCCCAGGGAAAAGGTGGCAGCCTTGGGCTCTCAGGTGTCAATTTTTGGGCCCCACTAACCCTAGAAAAGGCACAATTACTTTCTGTCCAGGCACCTTTTCCCTGGGAGAAATCTTCATCGGCCTCGAATTCTGGGATGAGAAACAGCACATTCCTGGACCCGCAAGTGGCACGCACCGTTGAGCTTTGCGCTCAGGGAAAAGGTTGCAGCCTTGGGCTCTCAGGTGTCAATGATGGAGCCCCATTAACCCTAGAAAAGGAACAATCGCTTTCTGTCCTGACACCTTTTCCCAGAGAGGAATCTTCATCGGTCTGGAATTCTGGAATGAGAAACAGCACATTCCCGGACCCTCACGTAGCACGCATGGTCGAGCTTTGCGCCCAGGGTATAGGAGGCAACCTGGGGCTCTCAGGTGCCAATGATGGAACCCGATTAACCCTTGAAATGGAACAATCGCTTTCTTTCGTGGGAGCCTCTTCCCTGTAAAGAGTCTTCATCCGTCTGGAATTGAGTGCTGAAAATAGGCACTTCCCTGGACCCGCAAGTGGCACGCGCCGTCGACATTTGCGCCCACAAAAAGGTGGCAGCCTTGGGCTCTCAGGTGCCAATGATGGGGCCCCGTTAACACTAGAAAAATAACACTTGCTTTCTGTCCTGGCACCTTTTCCCAGGGAGGAATCTTCGTCCGTCTGGAAATCTGGGTTCAAAAATGGCACTGGCCCAAACCCGCACAAGGTACACACCGTCGAGCTTTGCGCCCAGGGAAAAGGGGGCAGCCTTGGGCTCTCAGGTGCCAATGATGGGGCCCCATTACCTTTACAAAAAACACAATGGCTTTCTGTCCTGACACCTTTTCCCAGGGAGGAATCTTCATCGGTTTGGAATTCTGGTCTGAGAATCGGCACTTTCCTGGACCCGCAAGTGGAACGCACCATCGAGCTTTGCGTCCAGGGAAAAGGTGGCAGTCTTGGGCTCTCAGGTGCCAATGATGGGGCCCCATTACCTTTAGAAAAAACACAATGGCTTTCTGTCCTGGCACCTTTTCCCTGGGAGGAGTCTTCATTGGTCTGGAATTCTGGGCTGTAAAATGGCACTTTCTGGGACCAGCACGTGGCACACACTGTCGTGCTTTGCGCCCAGGGAAAAGGAGGCAACCTCTGGCTCTCAGATGCCAATGACGGGCCCCCATTAACTCTAGAAATGGAACAATCGCTTTCTGTCTTGGGAGCCCTTTCCCTGGGAGGAGTCGTCAGCCATCTGTAATCCTGGGCTGAACATAGCTCTTTCTCTGACCTGCACGTGGCAGGCACCATCTAGCTTTGCGCCCAGGGAAGAGGTGACAGCCTAGGTCTCTCAGGTGCCAATGATGGGTCCTCGTTAACACTAGATAAATAAGAATGGCTTTCTGTCCTGGCACCTTTTCCCAGGGAGGAATCTTCATCGGTTTGGAATTCTGGAATGAGAATCGGCACTTTCCTGGACCCGCAAGTGGAACGCACCATCGAGCTTTGCATCCAGGGAAAAGGTGGCAGTCTTGGGCTCTCAGGTGCCAATGATGGGGCCCCATTACCTTTAGAAAAAGCACAATGGCTTTCTGTCCTGGCACCTTTTCCCAGGGAGGAATCTTCATTGGTCTGGAATTCTGGGCTGAAAACGGCTCTTTCCCTTACCCGCATGTGGCACGCACCGTCGAGCTTTGCGCCCAGGGAAAAGGTGGCAGCCTTGGGCTCTCAGGTGCCAACAATGGGTCCCCGTTAATACTAGATAAATAACAATCGCTTTCTGTCCTGGCACCTTTTCCCAGGGAGGAATTTTCATCCGTCTGGAATTCTGGGCTGAAAAACGGCACTTCCCCGGACCTGCAAGTGGAAAGCAACGTCGAGCTTTGCACCCAGGCTAAAGGTGGCAGCCTTGGGCTCTCAGGTGCCAATGATGGGGCCCCATTACCCCTAGAAAAAGAACAACCGCTTTCTGTCCTGGCGCCTTTTCCCTGGGAGGAATCTTCATTGGTCTGGAATTCTGGGCTGAAAACGGCTCTTCCCCTTACCCGCATGTGGCACGCACCGTCGAGCTTTGCGCCCAGGGAAAAGGTGGCAGCCCTGGGCTCTCAGCTGCCAATTTTGGGGCCCCATTAACCCTAGGAAAGGCACAATCGCTTTCTGTCCTGGCACCTTTTCCCTGGGAGAAATCTTCGCTGGCCTGGAATTCTGGGATGAGAAACGGCACATTCCCGGACTTGCAAGTGGCATGCGCCGTCGACATTTGCGCCCAGGGAAAAGGTGGCAGCCTTGGGCTCTCAGGTGCCAAAGATGGGGCCCCATTAACCCTAGAAGAGGCACAATCGCTTTCTGCCCTGGCACCTTTTCCCTGGGAGAAATCTTCATTGGTCTGGAATTCTGGGCTGAAAACGGCTCTTTCCCTTACCCGCATGTGGCACGCACCGTCGAGCTTTGCGCCCAGGGAAAAGGTGGCAGCCCTGGGCTCTCAGCTGCCAATTTTCGGGCCCCATTAACCCTAGAAAAGGCACAATCGCTTTCTGTCCTGGCACCTTTTCCCTGGGAGAAATCTTCGCTGGCCTGGAATTCTGGGATGAGAAACGCCACATTCCCGGACTTGCAAGTGGCACGCGCCGTCGACATTTGCGCCCAGGGAAAAGGTGGCAGCCTTGGGCTCTCAGGTGCCAAAGATGAGGTCCCATTACCCCTAGAAAAGGCACAGTGGCTTTCTGTCCTGACAAATTTTCCCAGAGAGGAATCGACTTCCGTCTGGAATTCTGGGCTGAAAAACGGCCGTTTCCCGGACCCGCACAGGGTATGCACCGTCGAGCTTTGCACCCAGGGAAAAGGTGGCAGCCTTGGGCTCACAGGTGCCAATGATGGGGCCTAATTAGCATTACAAAATACACAATGGCTTTGTCTCCTGGTACCTTTTCCCTCTGAGGAATCTTCATAGGTGTGGAATTCTGGGCTGGAAAATGGCACATTCCCGGACCCGCACGTGGAACGCTCCCTCGAGCTTTGCGCCCAGGGAAAAGGTGGCAGCCTTGGGCTCTCAGGTGCCAATTTTGGGGCCCCATTAACCCTAGAAAAGGCACAATTGCTTTCTGCCCTGGCACCTTTTCCCTGGGAGAAATCTTCATCGGCCTCGAATTCTGGGATGAGAAACAGCACACTCCTGGACCCGCAAGTGGCACGCACCGTCGAGCTTTGCGCTCAGGGAAAAGGTGGCAGCCTTCGGCTCTCAGGTGTCAATGATGGAGCCCCATTAACCCTAGAAAAGGAACAATCGCTTTCTGTCCTGACACCTTTTCCCAGGGAGGAATCTTCATTGGTCTGGAATTCTGGAATGAGAAACGGCAATTTCCCGGACCCTCACGTAGCACGCATGGTCGAGCTTTGCGCCCAGGGTATAGGAGGCAACCTTGGGCTCTCAGGTGCCAATGATGGGGCCCGATTAACCTTAGAAATGGAACAATCGCTTTCTTTCCTGGGAGCCTCTTCGCTGTGAGGAGTCTTCATCCGTCTGGAATTCAGGGCTGAAAAACGGCACTTTTCCCGGACAAGAAAGTGGTACGCGCCATTGATGTTTGCGCCCACGGAAAAGGTGGCAGCCTTGAACTCTGAAATGCCAATGATGGGGCACCATTGACCCTAGAAAAGGACAATTCGATTTCTGACCTGGCACCTTTTCCCTGGGAGGTGTCTTCGTCCGTCTGGAATTCTGGGCTGAAAAATGGCACTTCCCCGGACCCGCAAGTGGCACGCGCCGTCGACATTTGCGCCCAGGCAAAAGGTGGCAGCCTTGGGCTCTCAGGTGCCAATGATGGGGCCCCGCTAACACTAGAAAAATAACACTTGCTTTCTGTCCTGGCACCTTTTCCCAGGGAGGAATCTTCGTCCGTCTGGAAATCTGGGTTCAGAAATGGCACTGCCCCAAACCAGCACAAGATACACACCGTCGAGCTTTGCGCCCAGGGAAAAGGGGGCAGCCTTGGGCTCTCAGGTGCCAATGATGGAGCCCCATTACCTTTACAAAAAACACAATGGCTTTCTGTCCTGGCACCTTTTCCCAGGGAGGAATCTTCATCGGTTTGGAATTCTGGAATGAGAATCGGCACTTTCCTGGACCCGAAAGTGGAACGCACCATCGAGCTTTGCGTCCAGGGAAAAGGTGGCAGTCTTGGGCTCTCAGGTGCCAATGATGGGGCCCCATTACCTTTAGAAAAAACACAATGGCTTTCTGTCCTGGCACTTTTTCCCTGGGAGGAGTCTTCATTGGTCTGGAATTCTGGGCTGTAAAATGCCACTCTCTGGGACTAGCACGTGGCATGCACTGTCGTGCTTTGCGCCCAGGGAACAGGAGGCAACCTCTGGCTCTCAGATGCCAATGACGGGCCCCCATTAACTCTAGAAATGGAACAATCGCTTTCTGTCTTGGGAGCCCTTTCCCTGGGAGGAGTCGTCAGCCATCTGTAATCCTGGGCTGAACATAGCTCTTTCTCTGACCTGCACGTGGCAGGCACCATCTAGCTTTGCGCCCAGGGAAGAGGTGACAGCCTAGGTCTCTCAGGTGCCAATGATGGGTCCTCGTTAACACTAGATAAATAACAATCGCTTTCTGTCCTGGCACCTTTTCCCAGGGAGGAATTTTCGTCCGTCTGGAATTCTGGGCTGAAAAACAGCACTTTCCTGGACCTGCAAGTGGAACGCACCATCGAGCTTTGTGCCCAGGCAAAAGGTGGCAGCCTTGGGCTCTCAGGTGCCAATGATGGGGCCCCATTACCCCTAGAAAAAGAACAATCGCTTTCTGTCCTGGCGCCTTTTCCCTGGGAGGAATCTTCGTTGGTTTGGAATTCTGGGCTGAAAACGGCTCTTTCCCTTACCCGCATGTGGAACGCACCGTCGAGCTTTGCGCCCAGGGAAAAGGTGGCAGCCCTGGGCTCCCAGCTGCCAATTTTGGGGCGCCATTAACCCTAGAAAAGGCACAAGCGCTTTCTGTCCTGGCACCTTTTCCCGGGGAGAAATCTTCGCTGGCCTGGAATTCTGGGATGAGAAACGGCACATTCCCGGACTTGCAAGTGGCACGCGCCGTCGACATTTGCGCCCAGGGAAAAGGTGGCAGCCTTGGGCTCTCAGGTGCCAAAGATGAGGCCCCATTAGCCCTAGAAAAGGCACAATGGCTTTCTGTCCTGACACCTTTTCCCAGAGAGGAATCGACTTCTGTCTGGAATTCTGGGCTGAAAAACAGCACTTTCCCGGACCCGCACAGGGTATGCACCGTCGAGCTTTGCACCCAGGGAAAAGGTGGCAGCCTTGGGCTCTCAGGTGCCAATGATGGGGCCCAATTAGCATTACAAAATACACAATGGCTTTGTCTCCTGGTACCTTTTCCCTCTGAGGAATCTTCATAGGTCTGGAATTCTGGGCTGAAAAATGGCACTTTCCCGGACCCGCACGTGGAACGCTCCGTCGAGCTTTGCGCCCAGGGAAAAGGTGGCAGCCTTGGGCTCTCAGGTGTCAATTTTGGGGCCCCATTAACACTAGAAAAGGCACAATTGCTTTCTGCCCTGGCACCTTTTCCCTGGGAGAAATCTTCATCGGCCTCGAATTCTGGGACGAGAAACAGCACATTCCTGGACCCGCAAGTGGCACGCACCGTTGAGCTTTGCGCTCAGGGAAAAGGTTGCAGCCTTGGGCTCTCAGGTGTCAATGATGGAGCCCCATTAACCCTAGAAAAGGAACAATCGCTTTCTGTCCTGACACCTTTTCCCAGGGAGGAATCTTCATCGGTCTGGAATTCTGGAATGAGAAACGGCAATTTCCCGGACCCTCACGTAGCACGCATGGTCGAGCTCTGCGCCCAGGGTATAGGAGGCAACCTTGGGCTCTCAGGTGCCAATGATGGGGCCCGATTAAGCCTAGAAATGGAACAATCGCTTTCTGTCCTGGGAGCCTCTTCCCTGTGAGGAGTCTTCATCCGTCTGGAATTGAGGGCTGAAAAATGGCACTTTCCCAGACAAGAAAGTGGTACGCACCGTTGATGTTTGTGCCCACGGAAAAGGTGGCAGCCTTGAACTCTGAGGTGCCAATGATGGGGCACCATTGACCCTAGAAAAGGACAATTCGATTTCTGACATGGCACCTTTTCCCTGGGAGGTGTCTTCGTCCGTCTGGAATTCTGGGCTGAAAAATGGCACTTTCCCAAATAAGAACGTGGCACGCACCCTCGACATTTGCGCCCAGGCAAAAGGTGGCAGCCTTGGGCTCTCAGGTGCCAATGATGGGACCCCGTTAACACTAGAAAAATAACACTTGCTTTCTGTCCTGGCACCTTTTCCCAGGGAGGAATCTTCGTCCGTCTGGAAATCTGGGTTCAGAAATGGCACTGCCCTAAACCCGCGCAAGGTACACACCGTCGAGCTTTGCGCCCAGGGAAAAAGGGGCAGCCTTGGGCTCTCAGGTGCCAATGATGGAGCCCCATTACCCCTACAAAAGGCACAATGGCTTTCTGTCCTGGCACCTTTTCCCAGGGAGGAATCTTCATCGGTTTGGAATTCTGGTCTGAGAATCGGCACTTTCCTGGACCCGCAAGTGGAACGCACCATCGAGCTTTGCGTCCAGGGAAAAGGTGGCAGTCTTGGGCTCTCAGGTGCCAATGATGGGGCCCCATTACCCTTACAAAAAACACAATGGCTTTCTGTCCTGGCACCTTTTCCCTGGGAGGAGTCTTCATTGGTCTGGAATTCTGGGCTGTAAAATGGCACTTTCTGGGACCAGCACGTGGCACGCACTGTCATGCTTTGCGCCCAGGGAAAAGGAGGCAACCTCTGGCTCTCAGACGCCAATGACGGGCCCCCATTAACACTAGAAATGGAACAAGCGCTTTCTGTCCTGGGAGCCCTTTCCCTGGGAGGAGTCGTCAGCCGTCTGGAATCCTGGCCTGAACAAAGCACTTTCTCTGACCTGCACGTGGCAGGCACCATCTAGCTTTGCGCCCAGGCAAAAGGTGGCAGCCTTGGGCTCTCAGGTGCCAATGATGGGGCCCCGTTAACACTAGAAAAATAACACTTCCTTTCTGTCCTGGCACCTTCTCCCAGGGAGGAATCTTCGTCCGTCTGGAAATCTGGGTTCAAAAATGGCACTGCCCCAAACCCGCACAAGGTACACACCGTCGAGCTTTGCGCCCAGGGAAAAGGAGGCAACCTTGGGCTCTCAGGTGCCAATGATGGTGCCCCATTACCCCTACAAAAGGCTCAATGGCTTTCTGTCCTGGCACCTTTTCCCAGGGAGGAATCTTCATCGGTTTGGAATTCTGGTCTGAGAATCGGCACTTTCCTGGACCCGTAAGTGGAACGCACCATCGAGCTTTGCATCCAGGGAAAAGGTGGCAGTCTTGGGCTCTCAGGTGCCAATGATGGGGCCCCATTACCTTTACAAAAAGCACAATGGCTTTCTGTCCTGGGAGCCTTTTCCCTGGGAGGAGTCTTCATTGGTCTGGAATCCTGGGCTGAACAAAGCACTTTCTCTGACCAGCAAGTGGCACGCACTGTCGTGCTTTGCGCCCAGGGTAAAGGTGACAGCCTTGGGCTCTCAGGTGCCAACAATAAGTCCCCGTTAACACTAGATAAATAACAATCGCTTTCTGTCCTGGCACCTCTTCCCTGGGAGGAATTTTCGTCCGTCTGGAATTCTGGGCTGAATAACGGCACTTCCCCTGACCTGCAAGTGGAATGCACTGTCGAGCTTTGTGCCCAGGCAAAAGGTGGCAGCCTTGGGCTCTCAGGTGCCAATGATGGGGCCCCATTACCCCTAGAAAAAGAACAATCGCTTTCTGTCCTGGCACCTTTTCCCAGGGAGGAATCTTCATTGGTCTGGAATTCTGGGCTGAAAACGGCTCTTTCCCTTACCCGCATGTGGCACGCACCGTCGAGCTTTGCGCCCAGGGAAAAGGTGGCAGCCCTGGGCTCCCAGCTGCCAATTTTGGGGCCCCATTAACCCCAGAAAAGGCACAAGCGCTTTCTGTCCTGGCACCTTTTCCCTGGGAGAAATCTTCGCTGGCCTGGAATTCTGGGATGAGAAACGGCACATTCCCGGACTTGCAAGTGGCACGCACCGTCGACATTTGCACCCAGGGAAAAGGTGGCAGCCTTGGGCTCTCAGGTGCCAAAGATGAGGTCCCATTACCCCTAGAAAAGGCACAATGGCTTTCTGTCCTGACACCTTTTCCCAGAGAGGAATCGACTTCCGTCTGGAATTCTGGGCTGAAAAACGGCCCTTTCCCGGACCGGCACAGGGTATGCACCGTTGAGCTTTGCACCCAGGGAAAAGGTGGCAGCCTTGGGCTCTCAGGTGCCAATGATGGGGCCCAATTAGCATTACAAAATACACAATGGCTTTGTCTCCTGGTACCTTTTCCCTCTGAGGAATCTTCATAGGTCTGGAATTCTGGGCTGAAAAATGGCACTTTCCTGGACCTGCACGTGGAACGCTCCGTCGAGCTTTGCGCCCAGGGAAAAGGTGGCAGCCTTGGGCTCTCAGGTGTCAATTTTGGAGCCCCATTAACCCTAGAAAAGGCACAATTGCTTTCTGTCCTGGCACCTTTTCCCTGGGAGGAATCTTCATTGGTCTGGAATTCTGGGCTGAAAACGGCTCTTTCCCTTACCCGCATGTGGCACGCACCGTCGAGCTTTGCGCCCAGGGAAAAGGTGGCAGCCTTGGGCTCTCAGGTGCCAACAATGGGTCCCCGTTAATACTAGATAAATAACAATCGCTTTCTGTCCTGGCACCTTTTCCCAGGGAGGAATTTTCATCCGTCTGGAATTCTGGGCTGAAAAACGGCACTTCCCCGGACCTGCAAGTGGAAAGCAACGTCGAGCTTTGCACCCAGGCTAAAGGTGGCAGCCTTGGGCTCTCAGGTGCCAATGATGGGGCCCCATTACCCCTAGAAAAAGAACAACCGCTTTCTGTCCTGGCGCCTTTTCCCTGGGAGGAATCTTCATTGGTCTGGAATTCTGGGCTGAAAACGGCTCTTCCCCTTACCCGCATGTGGCACGCACCGTCGAGCTTTGCGCCCAGGGAAAAGGTGGCAGCCCTGGGCTCTCAGCTGCCAATTTTGGGGCCCCATTAACCCTAGGAAAGGCACAATCGCTTTCTGTCCTGGCACCTTTTCCCTGGGAGAAATCTTCGCTGGCCTGGAATTCTGGGATGAGAAACGGCACATTCCCGGACTTGCAAGTGGCATGCGCCGTCGACATTTGCGCCCAGGGAAAAGGTGGCAGCCTTGGGCTCTCAGGTGCCAAAGATGGGGCCCCATTAACCCTAGAAGAGGCACAATCGCTTTCTGCCCTGGCACCTTTTCCCTGGGAGAAATCTTCATTGGTCTGGAATTCTGGGCTGAAAACGGCTCTTTCCCTTACCCGCATGTGGCACGCACCGTCGAGCTTTGCGCCCAGGGAAAAGGTGGCAGCCCTGGGCTCTCAGCTGCCAATTTTCGGGCCCCATTAACCCCAGAAAAGGCACAAGCGCTTTCTGTCCTGGCACCTTTTCCCTGGGAGAAATCTTCGCTGGCCTGGAATTCTGGGATGAGAAACGGCACATTCCCGGACTTGCAAGTGGCACGCGCCGTCGACATTTGCGCCCAGGGAAAAGGTGGCAGCCTTGGGCTCTCAGGTGCCAAAGATGAGGTCCCATTACCCCTAGAAAAGGCACAGTGGCTTTCTGTCCTGACAAATTTTCCCAGAGAGGAATCGACTTCCGTCTGGAATTCTGGGCTGAAAAACGGCCGTTTCCTGGACCCGCACAGGGTATGCACCGTCGAGCTTTGCACCCAGGGAAAAGGTGGCAGCCTTGGGCTCACAGGTGCCAATGATGGGGCCTAATTAGCATTACAAAATACACAATGGCTTTGTCTCCTGGTACCTTTTCCCTCTGAGGAATCTTCATAGGTGTGGAATTCTGGGCTGGAAAATGGCACATTCCCGGACCCGCACGTGGAACGCTCCCTCGAGCTTTGCGCCCAGGGAAAAGGTGGCAGCCTTGGGCTCTCAGGTGCCAATTTTGGGGCCCCATTAACCCTAGAAAAGGCACAATTGCTTTCTGCCCTGGCACCTTTTCCCTGGGAGAAATCTTCATCGGCCTCGAATTCTGGGATGAGAAACAGCACACTCCTGGACCCGCAAGTGGCACGCACCGTCGAGCTTTGCGCTCAGGGAAAAGGTGGCAGCCTTCGGCTCTCAGGTGTCAATGATGGAGCCCCATTAACCCTAGAAAAGGAACAATCGCTTTCTGTCCTGACACCTTTTCCCAGGGAGGAATCTTCATCGGTCTGGAATTCTGGAATGAGAAACGGCAATTTCCCGGACCCTCACGTAGCACGCATGGTCGAGCTTTGCGCCCAGGGTATAGGAGGCAACCTTGGGCTCTCAGGTGCCAATGATGGGGCCCGATTAACCTTAGAAATGGAACAATCGCTTTCTTTCCTGGGAGCCTCTTCCCTGTGAGGAGTCTTCATCCGTCTGGAATTCAGGGCTGAAAAACGGCACTTTTCCCGGACAAGAAAGTGGTACGCGCCATTGATGTTTGCGCCCACGGAAAAGGTGGCAGCCTTGAACTCTGAAATGCCAATGATGGGGCACCATTGACCCTAGAAAAGGACAATTCGATTTCTGACCTGGCACCTTTTCCCTGGGAGGTGTCTTCGTCCGTCTGGAATTCTGGGCTGAAAAATGGCACTTCCCCGGACCCGCAAGTGGCACGCGCCGTCGACATTTGCGCCCAGGCAAAAGGTGGCAGCCTTGGGCTCTCAGGTGCCAATGATGGGGCCCCGCTAACACTAGAAAAATAACACTTGCTTTCTGTCCTGGCACCTTTTCCCAGGGAGGAATCTTCGTCCGTCTGGAAATCTGGGTTCAGAAATGGCACTGCCCCAAACCAGCACAAGATACACACCGTCGAGCTTTGCGCCCAGGGAAAAGGGGGCAGCCTTGGGCTCTCAGGTGCCAATGATGGAGCCCCATTACCTTTAAAAAAAACACAATGGCTTTCTGTCCTGGCACCTTTTCCCAGGGAGGAATCTTCATCGGTTTGGAATTCTGGAATGAGAATCGGCACTTTCCTGGACCCGAAAGTGGAACGCACCATCGAGCTTTGCGTCCAGGGAAAAGGTGGCAGTCTTGGGCTCTCAGGTGCCAATGATGGGGCCCCATTACCTTTAGAAAAAACACAATGGCTTTCTGTCCTGGCACTTTTTCCCTGGGAGGAGTCTTCATTGGTCTGGAATTCTGGGCTGTAAAATGCCACTCTCTGGGACTAGCACGTGGCATGCACTGTCGTGCTTTGCGCCCAGGGAACAGGAGGCAACCTCTGGCTCTCAGATGCCAATGACGGGCCCCCATTAACTCCAGAAATGGAACAATCGCTTTCTGTCTTGGGAGCCCTTTCCCTGGGAGGAGTCGTCAGCCATCTGTAATCCTGGGCTGAACATAGCTCTTTCTCTGACCTGCACGTGGCAGGCACCATCTAGCTTTGCGCCCAGGGAAGAGGTGACAGCCTAGGTCTCTCAGGTGCCAATGATGGGTCCTCGTTAACACTAGATAAATAACAATCGCTTTCTGTCCTGGCACCTTTTCCCAGGGAGGAATTTTCGTCCGTCTGGAATTCTGGGCTGAAAAACAGCACTTTCCTGGACCTGCAAGTGGAACGCACCATCGAGCTTTGTGCCCAGGCAAAAGGTGGCAGCCTTGGGCTCTCAGGTGCCAATGATGGGGCCCCATTACCCCTAGAAAAAGAACAATCGCTTTCTGTCCTGGCGCCTTTTCCCTGGGAGGAATCTTCGTTGGTTTGGAATTCTGGGCTGAAAACGGCTCTTTCCCTTACCCGCATGTGGAACGCACCGTCGAGCTTTGCGCCCAGGGAAAAGGTGGCAGCCCTGGGCTCCCAGCTGCCAATTTTGGGGCGCCATTAACCCTAGAAAAGGCACAATCGCTTTCTGTCCTGGCACCTTTTCCCTGGGAGAAATCTTCGCTGGCCTGGAATTCTGGGATGAGAAACGGCACATTCCCGGACTTGCAAGTGGCATGCGCCGTCGACATTTTCGCCCAGGGAAAAGGTGGCAGCCTTGGGCTCTCAGGTGCCAAAGATGAGGCCCCATTAGCCCTAGAAAAGGCACAATGGCTTTCTGTCCTGACACCTTTTCCCAGAGAGGAATCGACTTCTGTCTGGAATTCTGGGCTGAAAAACAGCACTTTCCCGGACCCGCACAGGGTATGCACCGTCGAGCTTTGCACCCAGGGAAAAGGTGGCAGCCTTGGGCTCTCAGGTGCCAATGATGGGGCCCAATTAGCATTACAAAATACACAATGGCTTTGTCTCCTGGTACCTTTTCCCTCTGAGGAATCTTCATAGGTCTGGAATTCTGGGCTGAAAAATGGCACTTTCCCGGACCCGCACGTGGAACGCTCCGTCGAGCTTTGCGCCCAGGGAAAAGGTGGCAGCCTTGGGCTCTCAGGTGTCAATTTTGGGGCCCCATTAACACTAGAAAAGGCACAATTGCTTTCTGCCCTGGCACCTTTTCCCTGGGAGAAATCTTCATCGGCCTCGAATTCTGGGACGAGAAACAGCACATTCCTGGACCCGCAAGTGGCACGCACCGTTGAGCTTTGCGCTCAGGGAAAAGGTTGCATCCTTGGGCTCTCAGGTGTCAATGATGGAGCCCCATTAACCCTAGAAAAGGAACAATCGCTTTCTGTCCTGACACCTTTTCCCAGGGAGGAATCTTCATCGGTCTGGAATTCTGGAATGAGAAACGGCAATTTCCCGGACCCTCACGTAGCACGCATGGTCGAGCTCTGCGCCCAGGGTATAGGAGGCAACCTTGGGCTCTCAGGTGCCAATGATGGGGCCCGATTAAGCCTAGAAATGGAACAATCGCTTTCTGTCCTGGGAGCCTCTTCCCTGTGAGGAGTCTTCATCCGTCTGGAATTGAGGGCTGAAAAATGGCACTTTCCCAGACAAGAAAGTGGTACGCACCGTTGATGTTTGTGCCCACGGAAATGGTGGCAGCCTTGAACTCTGAGGTGCCAATGATGGGGCACCATTGACCCTAGAAAAGGACAATTCGATTTCTGACCTGGCACCTTTTCCCTGGGAGGTGTCTTCGTCCGTCTGGAATTCTGGGCTGAAAAATGGCACTTTCCCAAATAAGAACGTGGCACGCACCCTCGACATTTGCGCCCAGGCAAAAGGTGGCAGCCTTGGGCTCTCAGGTGCCAATGATGGGACCCCGTTAACACTAGAAAAATAACACTTGCTTTCTGTCCTGGCACCTTTTCCCAGGGAGGAATCTTCGTCCGTCTGGAAATCTGGGTTCAGAAATGGCACTGCCCTAAACCCGCGCAAGGTACACACCGTCGAGCTTTGCGCCCAGGGAAAAGGGGGCAGCCTTGGGCTCTCAGGTGCCAATGATGGAGCCCCATTACCCCTACAAAAGGCACAATGGCTTTCTGTCCTGGCACCTTTTCCCAGGGAGGAATCTTCATCGGTTTGGAATTCTGGTCTGAGAATCGGCACTTTCCTGGACCCGCAAGTGGAACGCACCATCGAGCTTTGCGTCCAGGGAAAAGGTGGCAGTCTTGGGCTCTCAGGTGCCAATGATGGGGCCCCATTACCCTTACAAAAAACACAATGGCTTTCTGTCCTGGCACCTTTTCCCTGGGAGGAGTCTTCATTGGTCTGGAATTCTGGGCTGTAAAATGGCACTTTCTGGGACCAGCACGTGGCACGCACTGTCTTGCTTTGCGCCCAGGGAAAAGGAGGCAACCTCTGGCTCTCAGACGCCAATGACGGGCCCCCATTAACACTAGAAATGGAACAAGCGCTTTCTGTCCTGGGAGCCCTTTCCCTGGGAGGAGTCGTCAGCCGTCTGGAATCCTGGCCTGAACAAAGCACTTTCTCTGACCTGCACGTGGCAGGCACCATCTAGCTTTGCGCCCAGGCAAAAGGTGGCAGCCTTGGGCTCTCAGGTGCCAATGATGGGGCCCCGTTAACACTAGAAAAATAACACTTCCTTTCTGTCCTGGCACCTTCTCCCAGGGAGGAATCTTCGTCCATCTGGAAATCTGGGTTCAAAAATGGCACTGCCCCAAACCCGCACAAGGTACACACCGTCGAGCTTTGCGCCCAGGGAAAAGGAGGCAACCTTGGGCTCTCAGGTGCCAATGATGGTGCCCCATTACCCCTACAAAAGGCTCAATGGCTTTCTGTCCTGGCACCTTTTCCCAGGGAGGAATCTTCATCGGTTTGGAATTCTGGTCTGAGAATCGGCACTTTCCTGGACCCGTAAGTGGAACGCACCATCGAGCTTTGCGTCCAGGGAAAAGGTGGCAGTCTTGGGCTCTCAGGTGCCAATGATGGGGCCCCATTACCTTTACAAAAAGCACAATGGCTTTCTGTCCTGGGAGCCTTTTCCCTGGGAGGAGTCTTCATTGGTCTGGAATCCTGGGCTGAACAAAGCACTTTCTCTGACCAGCAAGTGGCACGCACTGTCGTGCTTTGCGCCCAGGGTAAAGGTGACAGCCTTGGGCTCTCAGGTGCCAACAATAAGTCCCCGTTAACACTAGATAAATAACAATCGCTTTCTGTCCTGGCACCTCTTCCCTGGGAGGAATTTTCGTCCGTCTGGAATTCTGGGCTGAATAACGGCACTTCCCCTGACCTGCAAGTGGAATGCACTGTCGAGCTTTGTGCCCAGGCAAAAGGTGGCAGCCTTGGGCTCTCAGGTGCCAATGATGGGGCCCCATTACCCCTAGAAAAAGAACAATCGCTTTCTGTCCTGGCACCTTTTCCCAGGGAGGAATCTTCATTGGTCTGGAATTCTGGGCTGAAAACGGCTCTTTCCCTTACCCGCATGTGGCACGCACCGTCGAGCTTTGCGCCCAGGCAAAAGGTGGCAGCCCTGGGCTCCCAGCTGCCAATTTTGGGGCCCCATTAACCCCAGAAAAGGCACAAGCGCTTTCTGTCCTGGCACCTTTTCCCAGGGAGAAATCTTCGCTGGCCTGGAATTCTGGGATGAGAAACGGCACATTCCCGGACTTGCAAGTGGCACGCACCGTCGACATTTGCACCCAGGGAAAAGGTGGCAGCCTTGGGCTCTCAGGTGCCAAAGATGAGGTCCCATTACCCCTAGAAAAGGCACAATGGCTTTCTGTCCTGACACCTTTTCCCAGAGAGGAATCGACTTCCGTCTGGAATTCTGGGCTGAAAAACGGCCCTTTCCCGGACCGGCACAGGGTATGCACCGTTGAGCTTTGCACCCAGGGAAAAGGTGGCAGCCTTGGGCTCTCAGGTGCCAATGATGGGGCCCAATTAGCATTACAAAATACACAATGGCTTTGTCTCCTGGTACCTTTTCCCTCTGAGGAATCTTCATAGGTCTGGAATTCTGGGCTGAAAAATGGCACTTTCCTGGACCTGCACGTGGAACGCTCCGTCGAGCTTTGCGCCCAGGGAAAAGGTGGCAGCCTTGGGCTCTCAGGTGTCAATTTTGGAGCCCCATTAACCCTAGAAAAGGCACAATTGCTTTCTGTCCTGGCACCTTTTCCCTGGGAGAAATCTTCATCGGCCTCGAATTCTGGGATGAGAAACAGCACATTCCTGGACCCGCAAGTGGCACGCACCGTTGAGCTTTGCGCTCAGGGAAAAGGTTGCAGCCTTGGGCTCTCAGGTGTCAATGATGGAGCCCCATTAACCCTAGAAAAGGAACAACGGCTTTCTGTCCTGACACCTTTTCCCAGGGAGGAATCTTCATCGGTCTGGAATTCTGGAATGAGAAACGGCAATTTCCCGGACCCTCACGTAGCACGCATGGTCGAGCTTTGCGCCCAGGGTATAGGAGGCAACCTTGGGCTCTCAGGTGCCAATGATGGGGCCCGATTAACCCTAGAAATGGAACAATCGCTTTCTGTCCTGGGAGCCTCTTCCCTGTGAGGAGTCTTCATCCGTCTGGAATTCAGGGCTGAAAAACGGCACTTTCCCGGACAAGAAAATGGTACGTCCCGTTGATGATTGTGCCCACGGAAAAGGTGGCAGCCTTGAACTCTGAGGTGCCAATGATGGGGCACCATTGACCCTAGAAAAGGACAATTCGATTTCTGACCTGGCACCGTGTCCCTGGGAGGTGTCTTCGTCCGTCTGGAATTCTGGGTTGAAAAATGGCACTTCCCCGGACCCGCAAGTGGCACGTGCCGTCGACATTTGCGCCCAGGCAAAAGGTGGCAGCCTTGGGCTCTCAGGTGCCAATGATGGGGCCACGATAACGCTAGATAAATAACACTTGCTTTCTGTCCTGGCACCTTTTCCCAGGGAGGAATCTTCGTCCGTCTGGAAATCTGGGTTCAAAAATGGCACTGCCCCAAACCCGCACAAGGTACACACCGTCGAGCTTTGTGCCCAGGCAAAAGGTGGCAGCCTTGGGCTCTCAGGTGCCAATGATGGGGCCCCATTACCCCTAGAAAAAGAACAATCGCTTTCTGTCCTGGCACCTTTTCCCAGGGAGGAATCTTCATTGGTCTGGAATTCTGGGCTGAAAACGGCTCTTTCCCTTACCCGCATGTGGCACGCGCCGTCGAGCTTTGCGCCCAGGCAAAAGGTGGCAGCCCTGGGCTCCCAGCTGCCAATTTTGGGGCCCCATTAACCCCAGAAAAGGCACAAGCGCTTTCTGTCCTGGCACCTTTTCCCAGGGAGAAATCTTCGCTGGCCTGGAATTCTGGGATGAGAAACGGCACATTCCCGGACTTGCAAGTGGCACGCACCGTCGACATTTGCACCCAGGGAAAAGGTGGCAGCCTTGGGCTCTCAGGTGCCAAAGATGAGGTCCCATTACCCCTAGAAAAGGCACAATGGCTTTCTGTCCTGACACCTTTTCCCAGAGAGGAATCGACTTCCGTCTGGAATTCTGGGCTGAAAAACGGCCCTTTCCCGGACCGGCACAGGGTATGCACCGTTGAGCTTTGCACCCAGGGAAAAGGTGGCAGCCTTGGGCTCTCAGGTGCCAATGATGGGGCCCAATTAGCATTACAAAATACACAATGGCTTTGTCTCCTGGTACCTTTTCCCTCTGAGGAATCTTCATAGGTCTGGAATTCTGGGCTGAAAAATGGCACTTTCCTGGACCTGCACGTGGAACGCTCCGTCGAGCTTTGCGCCCAGGGAAAAGGTGGCAGCCTTGGGCTCTCAGGTGTCAATTTTGGAGCCCCATTAACCCTAGAAAAGGCACAATTGCTTTCTGTCCTGGCACCTTTTCCCTGGGAGAAATCTTCATCGGCCTCGAATTCTGGGATGAGAAACAGCACATTCCTGGACCCGCAAGTGGCACGCACCGTTGAGCTTTGCGCTCAGGGAAAAGGTTGCATCCTTGGGCTCTCAGGTGTCAATGATGGAGCCCCATTAACCCTAGAAAAGGAACAATGGCTTTCTGTCCTGACACCTTTTCCCAGGGAGGAATCTTCATCGGTCTGGAATTCTGGAATGAGAAACGGCAATTTCCCGGACCCTCACGTAGCACGCATGGTCGAGCTTTGCGCCCAGGGTATAGGAGGCAACCTTGGGCTCTCAGGTGCCAATGATGGGGCCCGATTAACCCTAGAAATGGAACAATCGCTTTCTATCCTGGGAGCCTCTTCCCTGTGAGGAGTCTTCATCCGTCTGGAATTCAGGGCTGAAAAACGGCACTTTCCCGGACAAGAAAATGGTACGTCCCGTTGATGATTGTGCCCACGGAAAAGGTGGCAGCCTTGAACTCTGAGGTGCCAATGATGGGGCACCATTGACCCTAGAAAAGGACAATTCGATTTCTGACCTGGCACCTTTTCCCTGGGAGGTGTCTTCGTCCGTCTGGAATTCTGGGTTGAAAAATGGCACTTCCCCGGACCCGCAAGTGGCACGTGCCGTCGACATTTACGCCCAGGCAAAAGGTGGCAGCCTTGGGCTCTCAGGTGCCAATGATGGGGCCACGATAACGCTAGATAAATAACACTTCCTTTCTGTCCTGGCACCTTTTCCCAGGGAGGAATCTTCGTCCGTCTGGAAATCTGGGTTCAAAAATGGCACTGCCCCAAACCCGCACAAGGTACACACCGTCGAGCTTTGCGCCCAGGGAAAAGGGGGCAGCCTTGGGCTCTCAGCTGCCAATGATGGGGCCCCATTACCCCTACAAAAGGCACAATGGCTTTCTGTCCTGGCACCTTTTCCCAGGGAGGAATCTTCATCGGTTTGGAATTCTGGTCTGAGAATTGGCACTTTCCTGGACCTGCAAGTGGAACGCACCATCGAGCTTTGCGTCCAGGGAAAAGGTGGCAGTCTTGGGCTCTCAGGTGCCAATGATGGGGCCCCCTTACCTTTACAAAAAGCACAATGGCTTTCTGTCCTGGCACCTTTTCCCTGGGAGGAGTCTTCATTGGTCTGGAATCCTGGGCTGAACAAAGCACTTTCTCTGACCTGCACGTGGCAGGCACTGTCGTGCTTTGCGCCCAGGGTAAAGGTGACAGCCTTGGGCTCTCAGGTGCCAACAATGGGTCCCCGTTAACACTAGATAAATAACAATCACTTTCTGTCCTGGCGCCTCTTCCCTGGGAGGAATTTTCGTCCGTCTGGAATTCTGGGCTGAATAACGGCACTTCCCCCGACCTGCAAGTGGAACGCACCGTCGAGATTTGTGCCCAGGCAAAAGGTGGCAGCCTTGGGCTCTCAGGTGCCAATGATGGGGCCCCATTACCCCTAGAAAAATAACACTTGCTTTCTGTCCTGGCACATTTTCCAAGGGAGGAATCTTCATTGGTCTGGAATTCTGGGCTGAAAACGGCTCTTTCCCTTACCCGCCTGTGGCACGCACCGTCGAGCTTTGTGCCCAGGGAAAAGGTGGCAGCCCTGGGCTCTCAGCTGCCAATTTTGGGGCCCCATTAACCCTACAAAAGGCACAATCGCTTTCTGTCCTGGCACCTTTTCCCTGGGAGAAATCTTCGCTGGCCTGGAATTCTGGGATGAGAAACGGCACATTCCCGGAATTGCAAGTGGCACACGCCGTCGACATTTGCACCCAGGGAAAAGGTGGCAGCCTTGGGCTCTCAGGTGCCAATGATGGGGCCCCATTACCTTTACAAAAAGCACAATGGTTTTCTGTCCTGACATCTTTTCCCAGAGAGGAATCGACTTCCGTCTGGAATTCTGGGCTGCCATTTTTCAACCCAGAATTCCAGACGGACGAAGACACCTCCCAGGGACAAGGTGCCAGGTCAGAAATCGAATTGTCCTTTTCTAGGGTCAATGGTGCCCCATCATTGGCACCTCAGAGTTCAAGGCTGCCACCTTTTCCGTGGGCACAATCATCAACGGGACGTACCATTTTCTTGTCCGGGAAAGTGCCGTTTTTCAGCCCTCAATTCCAGACGGATGAAGACTCCTCACAGGGAAGAGGCTCCCAGGACAGAAAGCGATTGTTCCATTTCTAGGGTTAATCGGGCTCCATCATTGGCACCTGAGAGCCCAAGGTTGCCTCCTATACCCTGGGCGCAAAGCTCGACCATGCGTGCTACGTGAGGGTCCGGGAAATTGCCGTTTCTCATTCCAGAATTCCAGACCGATGAAGATTCCTCCCTGGGAAAAGGTGTCAGGACAGAAAGCGATTGTTCCTTTTCTAGGGTTAATGGGGCTCCATCATTGACACCTGAGAGCCCAAGGATGCAACCTTTTCCCTGAGCGCAAAGCTCGGCGGAGCGTTCCACGTGCAGGTCCAGGAAAGTGCCATTTTTCAGCCCAGAATTCCAGAACTATGAAGATTCCTCCCTGGGAAAAGGTACCAGGAGACAAAGCCATTGTGTATTTTGTAATGCTAATTGGGCCCCATCATTGGCACCTGAGAGCCCAAGGCTGCCACCTTTTCCCTGGGTGCAAAGCTCGACGGTGCATACCCTGTGCGGGTCCGGGAAAGTGCCGTTTTTCAGCCCAGAATTCCAGACGGAAGTCGTTTCCTCTCTGGGAAAAGGTGTCAGGACAGAAAACCATTGTGCCTTTTCTAGGGCTAATGGGACCTCATCTTTGGCACCTGAGAGCCCAAGGCTGCCACTTTTTCCCTGGGCGCAAATGTCGATGGCGCGTGCCACTTGCAAGTCTGGGAATGTGCCATTTCTCATCCCAGAATTCCAGGCCAGCGAAGATTTCTCCCAGGGAAAAGGTGCCAGGACAGAAAGCGATTGTGCCTTTTCTAGGGTTAATGGGGCCCCAAAATTGGCAGCTGAGAGCCCAGGGCTGCCACCTTTTGCCTGGGCACAAAGCTCGACGGTGCGTGCCACATGCGGATAAGGGAAAGAGCCGTTTTCAGCCCAGAATTCCAGACCAATGAAGATTCCTCCCTGGGAAAACGTGCCAGGACAGAAAGCGATTGTTCTTTTTCTAGGGGTAATGGGGCCCCATCATTGGCACCTGAGAGCCCAAGGCTGCCACCTTTTGCCTGGGCACAAATCTCGACGGTGCTTTCCACTTGCAGGTCGGGGGAAGTGCCGTTATTCAGCCCAGAATTCCAGACGGGCGAAAATTCCTCCCAGGGAAGAGACGCCAGGACAGAAAGCGATTGTTATTTATCTAGTGTTAACGGGGACCCATTGTTGGCACCTGAGAGCCCAAGGCTGTCACCTTTTGCCTGGGCGCAAAGCACGACAGTGCCTGCCACGTGCAGGTCAGAGAAAGTGCTTTGTTCAGCCCAGGATTCCAGACCAATGAAGACTCCTCCCAGGGAAAAGGTTCCAGGACAGAAAGCCATTGTGCTTTTTGTAAAGGTAATGGGGCCCCATCATTGGCACCTGAGAGCCCAAGACTGCCACCTTTTCCCTGGATGCAAAGCTCGATGGTGCGTTCCACTTGCGGGTCCAGGAAAGTGCCAATTCTCAGACCAGAATTCCAAACCGATGAAGATTCCTCCCTGGGAAAAGGTGCCAGGACAGAAAGCCATTGTGCCTTTTGTAGGGGTAATGGGGCACCATCATTGGCACCTGAGTGCCCAAGGCTGCCCCCTTTTCCCTGGGCGCAAAGCTCGACGGTGTGTACCTTGTGCGGGTTTGGGGCAGTGCCATTTTTGAACCCAGATTTCCAGACGGACGAAGATTCCTCCCTGGGAAAAGGTGCCAGGACAGAAAGCAAGTGTTATTTATCTAGCGTTAACGTGGCCCCATCATTGGCACCTGAGAGCCCAAGGCTGCCACCTTTTGCCTGGGCGCAAATGTCGACGGCGCGTGCCAGTAGGGGGCCGGGGAAGTGCCATTTTTCAACCCAGAATTCCAGACGGACGAAGACACCTCCCAGGGAAAAGGTGCCAGGTCAGAAATCGAATTGTCCTTTTCTAGGGTCAATGGTGCCCCATCATTGGCACCTCAGAGTTCAAGGCTGCCACCTTTTCCGTGGGCACAATCATCAACGGGACGTACCATTTTCTTGTCCGGGAAAGTGCCGTTTTTCAGCCCTGAATTCCAGACGGATGAAGACTCCTCACAGCGAAGAGGCTCCCAGGACAGAAAGCGATTGTTCCATTTCTAGGGTTAATCGGGCTCCATCATTGGCACCTGAGAGCCCAAGGTTGCCTCCTATACCCTGGGCGCAAAGCTCGACCATGCGTGCTACGTGAGGGTCCGGGAAATTGCCGTTTCTCATTCCAGAATTCCAGACCGATGAAGATTACTCCCTGGGAAAAGGTGTCAGGACAGAAAGCCATTGTTCCTTTTATAGGGTTAATGGGGCTCCATCATTGACACCTGAGAGCCCAAGGATGCAACCTTTTCCCTGAGCGCAAAGCTCGGCGGAGCGTTCCACGTGCAGGTCCAGGAAAGTGCCATTTTTCAGCCCAGAATTCCAGAACTATGAAGATTCCTCCCTGGGAAAAGGTACCAGGAGACAAAGCCATTGTGTATTTTGTAATGCTAATTGGGCCCCATCATTGGCACCTGAGAGCCCAAGGCTGCCACCTTTTCCCTGGGTGCAAAGCTCGACGGTGCATACCCTGTGCGGGTCCGGGAAAGCGCCGTTTTTCAGCCCAGAATTCCAGACGGAAGTCGATTCCTCTCTGGGAAAAGGTGTCAGGACAGAAAACCATTGTGCCTTTTCTAGGGCTAATGGGACCTCATCTTTGGCACCTGAGAGCCCAAGGCTGCCACTTTTTCCCTGGGCTCAAATGTCGATGGCGCGTGCCACTTGCAAGTCTGGGAATGTGCCATTTCTCATCCCAGAATTCCAGGCCAGCGAAGATTTCTCCCAGGGAAAAGGTGCCAGGACAGAAAGCGATTGTGCCTTTTCTAGGGTTAATGGGGCCCGAAAATTGGCAGCTGAGAGCCCAGGGCTGCCACCTTTTCCCTGGGCGCAAAGCTCGACGGTGCGTGCCACATGCGGGTAAGGGAAAGAGCCGTTTTCAGCCCAGAATTCCAGACCAATGAAGATTCCTCCCTGGGAAAACGTGCCAGGACAGAAAGCGATTGTTCTTTTTCTAGGGGTAATGGGGCCCCATCATTGGCACCTGAGAGCCCAAGGCTGCCACCTTTTGCCTGGGCACAAATCTCGACGGTGCGTTCCACTTGCAGGTCGGGGGAAGTGCCGTTATTCAGCCCAGAATTCCAGACGGACGAAAATTCCTCCCAGGGAAGAGGCGCCAGGACAGAAAGCGATTGTTATTTATCTAGTGTTAACGGGGACCCATTGTTGGCACCTGAGAGCCCAAGGCTGTCACCTTTACCCTGGGCGCAAAGCACGACAGTGCCTGCCACGTGCAGGTCAGAGAAAGTGCTTTGTTCAGCCCAGGATTCCAGACCAATGAAGACTCCTCCCAGGGAAAAGGTGCCAGGACAGAAAGCCATTGTGCTTTTTGTAAAGGTAATGGGGCCCCATCATTGGCACCTGAGAGCCCAAGACTGCCACCTTTTCCCTACACGCAAAGCTCGATGGTGCATTCCACTTGCGGGTCCAGGAAAGTGCCAATTCTCAGACCAGAATTCCAAACCGATGAAGATTCCTCCCTGGGAAAAGGTGCCAGGACAGAAAGCCATTGTGCCTTTTGTAGGGGTAATGGGGCACCATCATTGGCAGCTGAGAGCCCAAGGCTGCCCCCTTTTCCCTGGGCGCAAAGCTCGACGGTGTGTACCTTGTGCGGGTTTGGGGCAGTGCCATTTTTGAACCCAGATTTCCAGACGGACGAAGATTCCTCCCTGGGAAAAGGTGCCAGGACAGAAAGCGATTGTCCTTTTTCTAGCGTTAACGTGGCCCCATCATTGGCACCTGAGAGCCCAAGGCTGCCACCTTTTGCCTGGGCGCAAATGTCGACGGCGCGTGCCACTTGCAGGTCCGGGGAAGTGCCATTTTTCAACCCAGAATTCCAGATGGACGGAGACACCTCCCAGGGAAAAGGTGCCAGGTCAGAAATCGAATTGTCCTTTTCTAGGGTCAATGGTGCCCCATCATTGGCACCTCAGAGTTCAAGGCTGCCACCTTTTCCGTGGGCGCAAACATCAACGGGACGTACCATTTTCTTGTCCGGGAAAGTGCCGTTTTTCAGCCCTGAATTCCAGACGGATGAAGACTCCTCACAGGGAAGAGGCTCCCAGGACAGAAAGCGATTGTTCCATTTCTAGGGTTAATCGGGCTCCATCATTGGCACCTGAGAGCCCAAGGTTGCCTCCTATACCCTGGGCGCAAAGCTCGACCATGCGTGCTACGTGAGGGTCCGGGAAATTGCTGTTTCTCATTCCAGAATTCCAGACCGATGAAGATTCCTCCCTGGGAAAAGGTGTCAGGACAGAAAGCCATTGTTCCTTTTCTAGGGTTAATGGGGCTCCATCATTGACACCTGAGAGCCCAAGGATGCAACCTTTTCCCTGAGCGCAAAGCTCGACGGTGCGTGCCACTTGCGGGTCCAGGAACGTGCTGTTTCTCATCCCAGAATTCGAGGCCGATGAAGATTTCTCCAGGGAAAAGGTGCCAGGACAGAAAGCAATTGTGCCTTTTCTTGAGTTAATGGGCCCCAAAATTGACACCTGAGAGCCCAAGGCTGCCACCTTTTCCCTGGGCGCAAAGCTCGATGGAGCGTTCCACGTGCAGGTCCAGGAAAGTGCCATTTTTCAGCCCAGAATTCCAGACCTATGAAGATTCCTCCCTGGGAAAAGGTACCAGGAGACAAAGCCATTGTGTATTTTATAATGCTAATTGGGCCCCATCATTGGCACCTGAGAGCCCAAGGCTGCCACCTTTTCCCTGGGTGCAAAGCTCGACGGTGCATACCCTGTGCGAGTCCGGGAAAGGGCCGTTTTTCAGCCCAGAATTCCAGACGGAAGTCGATTCCTCTCTGGGAAAAGGTGTCAGGACAGAAAGCCATTGTGCCTTTTCTAGGGTTAATGGGGCCCCAAAATTGGCAGCTGGGAGCCCAGGGCTGCCACCTTTTGCCTGGGCGCAAAGCTCGACGGTGCGTGCCACATGCGGGTAAGGGAAAGAGCCGTTTTCAGCCCAGAATTCCAGACCAATGAAGATTCCTTCCTGGGAAAATGTGCCAGGACAGAAAGCGATTGTTCTTTTTCTAGGGGTAATGAGGCCCCATCATTGGCACCTGAGAGCCCAAGGCTGCCACCTTTTGCCTGGGCACAAATCTCGACGGTGCTTTCCACTTGCAGGTCGGGGGAAGTGCCGTTTTTCAGCCCAGAATTCCAGACGGACGAAAATTCCTCCCAGGGAAGAGGTGCCAGGACAGAAAGCGATTGTTATTTATCTAGTGTTAACGGGGCCCCATCATTGGCACCTGAGAGCCCAAGGCTGCCACCTTTTGCCTGGGCGCAAAGCTAGATGGTGCCTGCCACGTGCAGGTCAGAGAAAGTGCTTTGTTCAGCCCAGAATTCCAGACGGAGGAAGACTCCTCCCAGGGAAAAGGCTCCCAGGACAGAAAGCCATTGTGTTTTTTGTAAAGGTAATGAGGCCCCATCATTGGCACCTGAGAGCCCAAGACTGCCACATTTTCCCTGGACGCAAAGCTCGATGGTGCGTTCCACTTGCGGGTCCAGGAAAGTGCCGATTCTCAGACCAGAATTCCAAACCGATGAAGATACCTCCCTGGGAAAAGGTGCCAGGACAGAAAGCAAATGTTATTTATCTAGCGTTAACGTGGCCCCATCATTGGCACCTGAGAGCCCAAGGCTGCCACCTTTTGCCTGGGCGCAAATGTCGACGGCGCGTGCCACTTGCGGGTCCGGGGAAGTGCCTTTTTTCAGCCCAGAATTCCAGACGGATGAAGACACCTCCCAGGGAAAAGGTGCCAGGTCAGAAATCGAATTGTCCTTTTCTAGGGTCAATGGTGCCCCATCATTGGCACCTGAGAGTTCAAGGCTGCCACCTTTTCCGTGGGCGCAAACATCAACGGGACGTACCATTTTCTTGTCCGGGAAAGTGCCGTTTTTCAGCCCTCAATTCCAGACGGATGAAGACTCCTCACAGGGAAGAGGCTCCCAGGACAGAAAGTGATTGTTCCATTTCTAGGGTTAATCGGGCTCCATCATTGGCACCTGAGAGCCCAAGGTTGCCTCCTATACCCTGGGCGCAAAGCTCGACCATGCGTGCTACGTGAGGGTCCGGGAAATTGCCGTTTCTCATTCCAGAATTCCAGACCGATGAAGATTCCTCCCTGGGAAAAGGTGTCAGGACAGAAAGCGATTGTTCCTTTTCTAGGGTTAATGGGGCTCCATCATTGACACCTGAGAGCCCAAGGCTGCAACCTTTTCCCTGAGCGCAAAGCTCAACGGTGCGTGCCACTTGCGGGTCCAGGAACGTGCTGTTTCTCATCCCAGAATTCGAGGCCGATGAAGATTTCTCCAGGGAAAAGGTGCCAGGACAGAAAGCAATTGTGCCTTTTCTTGAGTTAATGGGCCCCAAAATTGACACCTGAGAGCCCAAGGCTGCCACCTTTTCCCTGGGCGCAAAGCTCGACGGAGCGTTCCACGTGCAGGTCCAGGAAAGTGCCATTTTTCAGCCCAGAATTCCAGACCTATGAAGATTCCTCCCTGGGAAAAGGTACCAGGAGACAAAGCCATTGTGTATTTTATAATGCTAATTGGGCCCCATCATTGGCACCTGAGAGCCCAAGGCTGCCACCTTTTCCCTGGGTGCAAAGCTCGACGGTGCATACCCTGTGCGAGTCCGGGAAAGGGCCGTTTTTCAGCCCAGAATTCCAGACGGAAGTCGATTCCTCTCTGGGAAAAGGTGTCAGGACAGAAAGCCATTGTGCCTTTTCTAGGGTTAATGGGGCCCCAAAATTGGCAGCTGGGAGCCCAGGGCTGCCACCTTTTGCCTGGGCGCAAAGCTCGACGGTGCGTGCCACATGCGGGTAAGGGAAAGAGCCGTTTTCAGCCCAGAATTCCAGACCAATGAAGATTCCTACTTGGGAAAATGTGCCAGGACAGAAAGCGATTGTTCTTTTTCTAGGGGTAATGGGGACCCATCATTGGCACCTGAGAGCCCAAGGCTGCCACCTTTTGCCTGGGCACAAATCTCGACGGTGCTTTCCACTTGCAGGTCAGGGGAAGTGCCGTTTTTCAGCCCAGAATTCCAGACGGACGAAAATTCCTCCCAGGGAAGAGGTGCCAGGACAGAAAGCGATTGTTATTTATCTAGTGTTAACGGGGCCCCATCATTGGCACCTGAGAGCCCAAGGCTGCCACCTTTTGCCTGGGCGCAAAGCTAGATGGTGCCTGCCACGTGCAGGTCAGAGAAAGTGCTTTGTTCAGCCCAGAATTCCAGACGGAGGAAGACTCCTCCCAGGGAAAAGGCTCCCAGGACAGAAAGCCATTCTGTTTTTTGTAAAGGTAATGAGGCCCCATCATTGGTACCTGAGAGCCCAAGACTGCCACCTTTTCCCTGGACACAAAGCTCGATGGTGCGTTCCACTTGCGGGTCCAGGAAAGTGCCGATTCTCAGACCAGAATTCCAAACCGATGAAGATTCCTCCCTGGGAAAAGGTGTCAGGACAGAAAGCCATTGTGCCTTTTGTAGGGGTAATGGGGCCCCATCATTGGCACCTGAGAGCCCAAGGCTGCCCCCTTTTCCCTGGGCGTACAGCTCGACGGTGTGTACCTTGTGCGGGTTTGGGGCAGTGCCATTTCTGAACCCAGATTTCCAGACGGACGAAGATTCCTCCCTGGGAGAAGGTGCCAGGACAGAAAGCAAGTGTTATTTTTCTAGTGTTAACGGGGCTCCATCATTGGCACCTGAGAGCCCAAGGCTGCCACCTTTTGCCTGGGCGCAAATGTCGACGGCGCGTGCCACTTGCGGGTCCGGGGAAGTGCCATTTTTCAGCCCAGAATTCCAGACGGACGAAGACACCTCCCAGGGAAAAGGTGCCAGGTCACAAATCGAATTGTCCTTTTCTAGGGTCAATGGTGCCCCATCATTGGCACCTGAGAGTTCAAGGCTGCCACCTTTTCCGTGGGCGCAAACATCAACGGCGTGTACCACTTTCTTGTCCGGGAAAGTGCCGTTTTTCAGCCCTCAATTCCAGACGGATGAAGACTCCTCCCAGGGAAGAGGCTCCCAGGACAGAAAGCGATTGTTCCATTTCTAGGGTTAATCGGGTTCCATCATTGGCACCTGAGAGCCCAAGGTTGCCTCCTATACCCTGGGCGCAAAGCTTGACCATGCGTGCTACGTGAGGGTCCGGGAAATTGCCATTTCTCATTCCAGAATTCCAGACCGATGAAGATTCCTCCCTGGGAAAAGGTGTCAGGACAGAAAGCCATTGTTCCTTTTCTAGGGTTAATGGGGCTCCATCATTGACACCTGAGAGCCCAAGGATGCAACCTTTTCCCTGAGCGCAAAGCTCAACGGTGCGTGCCACTTGCGGGTCCAGGAATGTGCTGTTTCTCATCCCAGAATTCGAGGCCGATGAAGATTTCTCCCAGGGAAAAGGTGCCAGGACAGAAAGCAAGTGTTATTTTTCTAGTGTTAACGGGGCCGCATCATTGGCCACTGAGAGCCCAAGGCTGCTACCTTTTGCCTGGGCGCAAATGTCGACGGCACGTGCCACTTGCGGGTCGGGGAAAGTGCCATTTTTCAGCCCAGAATTCCAGACCTATGAAGATTCCTCAGAGGGAAAAGGTACCAGGAGACAAAGCCATTGTATATTTTGTAATGCTAATTGGGCCCCATCATTGGCACCTGAGAGCCCAAGGCTGCCACCATTTCCCCTTGGTGCAAAGCTCGACGGTGCATACCCTGTGCGGGTCCGGGAAAGGGCCGTTTTTCAGTCCAGAATTCCAGACGGAAGTCGATTCCTCTCTGGGAAAAGGTGTCAGGACAGAAAGCCATTGTGCCTTTTCTAGGGGTAATGGGACCTCATCTTTGGCACCTGAGAGCCCAAGGCTGCCACCTTTTCCCTGGGCGCAAATGTCGACGGCGCGTGCCACTTGCAAGTCCGGGAATGTGGCGTTTCTCATCCCAGAATTCCAGGCCAGCGAAGATTTCTCCCAGGGAAAAGGTGCCAGGACAGAAAGCGATTGTGCCTTTTCTAGGGATAATGGGGCCCCAAAATTGGCAGCTGAGAGCCCAGGGCTGCCACCTTTTGCCTGGGCACAAAGCTCGACGGTGCGTGCCACAGGCGGGTAAGGGAAAGAGCCGTTTTCAGCCCAGAATTCCAGACCAATGAAGATTCCTCCCTGGGAAAAGGTGCCAGGACAGAAAGCCATTGTTCTTTTCTAGGGGTAATGAGGCCCCATCATTGGCACCTGAGAGCCCAAGGCTGCCACCTTTTGCCTGGGCACAAATTTCGACGGTGCGTTCCACTTGCAGGTCGGGGGAAGTGCCGTTATTCAGCCCAGAATTCCAGACGGACGAAAATTCCTCCCAGGGAAAAGGTGCCAGGACAGAAAGCGATTGTTATTTATCTAGTGTTAACGGGGACCCATTGTTGGCACCTGAGAGCCCAAGGCTGCCACCTTTACCCTGGGCGCAAAGCTAGATGGTGCCTGCCACGTGCAGGTCGGAGAAAGTGCTTTGTTCAGCCCAGGATTCCAGACCAATGAAGACTCCTCCCAGGGAAAAGGTGCCAGGACAGAAAGCCATTGTGCTTTTTGTAAAGGTAATGGGGCCCCATCATTGGCACCTGAGAGCCCAAGACTGCCACCTTTTCCCTGGACGCAAAGCTCGACGGTGCGTTCCACTTGCGGGTCCAGGAAAGTGCCAATTCTCAGACCAGAATTCCAAACCGATGAAGATTCCTCCCTGGGAAAAGGTGCCAGGACAGAAAGCCATTGTGCCTTTTGTAGGGGTAATGGGGCACCATCATTGGCAGCTGAGAGCCCAAGGCTGCCCCCTTTTCCCTGGGCGCAAAGCTCGACGGTGTGTACCTTGTGCGGGTTTAGGGCAGTGCCATTTTTGAACCCAGATTTCCAGACGGACGAAGATTCCTCCCTGGGAAAAGGTGCCAGGACAGAAAGCAAGTGTTATTTTTCTAGTGTTAACGGGGCCTCATCATTGGCACCTGAGAGCCCAAGGCTGCCACCTTTTGCCTGGGCGCAAAGCTAGATGGTGCCTGTCACGTGCAGGTCAGAGAAAGTGCTTTGTTCAGCCCAGGATTCCAGACGGCTGACGACTCCTCCCAGGGAAAGGGCTCCCAGGACAGAAAGCGATTGTTCCATTTCTAGTGTTAATGGGGGCCCGTCATTGGCATCTGAGAGCCAGAGGTTGCCTCCTTTTCCCTGAGCGCAAAGCACGACAGTGCGTGCCACGTGCTGGTCCCAGAAAGTGCCATTTTTCAGCCCAGAATTCCAGACCTATGAAGATTCCTCAGAGGGAAAAGGTACCAGGAGACAAAGCCATTGTGTATTTTGTAATGCTAATTGGGCCCCATCATTGGCACCTGAGAGCCCAAGGCTGCCACCATTTCCCCTTGGTGCAAAGCTCGACGGTGCATACCCTGTGCGGGTTCGGGAAAGGGCCGTTTTTCAGTCCAGAATTCCAGACGGAAGTCGATTCCTCTCTGGGAAAAGGTGTCAGGACAGAAAGCCATTGTGCCTTTTCTAGGGGTAATGGGACCTCATCTTTGGCACCTGAGAGCCCAAGGCTGCCACCTTTTCCCTGGGCGCAAATGTCGACGGCGCGTGCCACTTGCAAGTCCGGGAATGTGGCGTTTCTCATCCCAGAATTCCAGGCCAGCGAAGATTTCTCCCAGGGAAAAGGTGCCAGGACAGAAAGCGATTGTGCCTTTTCTAGGGATAATGGGGCCCCAAAATTGGCAGCTGAGAGCCCAGGGCTGCCACCTTTTGCCTGGGCACAAAGCTCGACGGTGCGTGCCACAGGCGGGTAAGGGAAAGAGCCGTTTTCAGCCCAGAATTCCAGACCAATGAAGATTCCTCCCTGGGAAAAGGTGCCAGGACAGAAAGCCATTGTTCTTTTCTAGGGGTAATGAGGCCCCATCATTGGCACCTGAGAGCCCAAGGCTGCCACCTTTTGCCTGGGCACAAATTTCGACGGTGCGTTCCACTTGCAGGTCGGGGGAAGTGCCGTTATTCAGCCCAGAATTCCAGACGGACGAAAATTCCTCCCAGGGAAAAGGTGCCAGGACAGAAAGCGATTGTTATTTATCTAGTGTTAACGGGGACCCATTGTTGGCACCTGAGAGTCCAAGGCTGCCACCTTTACCCTGGGCGCAAAGCTAGATGGTGCCTGCCACGTGCAGGTCGGAGAAAGTGCTTTGTTCAGCCCAGGATTCCAGACCAATGAAGACTCCTCCCAGGGAAAAGGTGCCAGGACAGAAAGCCATTGTGCTTTTTGTAAAGGTAATGGGGCCCCATCATTGGCACCTGAGAGCCCAAGACTGCCACCTTTTCCCTGGACGCAAAGCTCGACGGTGCGTTCCACTTGCGGGTCCAGGAAAGTGCCAATTCTCAGACCAGAATTCCAAACCGATGAAGATTCCTCCCTGGGAAAAGGTGCCAGGACAGAAAGCCATTGTGCCTTTTGTAGGGGTAATGGGGCACCATCATTGGCAGCTGAGAGCCCAAGGCTGCCCCCTTTTCCCTGGGCGCAAAGCTCGACGGTGTGTACCTTGTGCGGGTTTAGGGCAGTGCCATTTTTGAACCCAGATTTCCAGACGGACGAAGATTCCTCCCTGGGAAAAGGTGCCAGGACAGAAAGCAAGTGTTATTTTTCTAGTGTTAACGGGGCCTCATCATTGGCACCTGAGAGCCCAAGGCTGCCACCTTTTGCCTGGGCGCAAAGCTAGATGGTGCCTGTCACGTGCAGGTCAGAGAAAGTGCTTTGTTCAGCCCAGGATTCCAGACGGCTGACGACTCCTCCCAGGGAAAGGGCTCCCAGGACAGAAAGCGATTGTTCCATTTCTAGTGTTAATGGGGGCCCGTCATTGGCATCTGAGAGCCAGAGGTTGCCTCCTTTTCCCTGAGCGCAAAGCACGACAGTGCGTGCCACGTGCTGGTCCCAGAAAGTGCCATTTTACAGCCCAGAATTCCAGACCTATGAAGATTCCTCAGAGGGAAAAGGTACCAGGAGACAAAGCCATTGTGTATTTTGTAATGCTAATTGGGCCCCATCATTGGCACCTGAGAGCCCAAGGCTGCCACCTTTTGCCTGGGCGCAAATGTCGACGGCGCGTGCCACTTGCGGGTCCGGGGAAGTGCCATTTTTCAGCCCAGAATTCCAGACGGACGAAGACACCTCCCAGGGAAAAGGTGCCAGGTCACAAATCGAATTGTCCTTTTCTAGGGTCAATGGTGCCCCATCATTGGCACCTGAGAGTTCAAGGCTGCCACCTTTTCCGTGGGCGCAAACATCAACGGCGTGTACCACTTTCTTGTCCGGGAAAGTGCCGTTTTTCAGCCCTCAATTCCAGACGGATGAAGACTCCTCCCAGGGAAGAGGCTCCCAGGACAGAAAGCGATTGTTCCATTTCTAGGGTTAATCGGGTTCCATCATTGGCACCTGAGAGCCCAAGGTTGCCTCCTATACCCTGGGCGCAAAGCTTGACCATGCGTGCTACGTGAGGGTCCGGGAAATTGCCATTTCTCATTCCAGAATTCCAGACCGATGAAGATTCCTCCCTGGGAAAAGGTGTCAGGACAGAAAGCCATTGTTCCTTTTCTAGGGTTAATAAGGCTCCATCATTGACACCTGAGAGCCCAAGGATGCAACCTTTTCCCTGAGCGCAAAGCTCAACGGTGCGTGCCACTTGCGGGTCCAGGAATGTGCTGTTTCTCATCCCAGAATTCGAGGCCGATGAAGATTTCTCCCAGGGAAAAGGTGCCAGGACAGAAAGCAAGTGTTATTTTTCTAGTGTTAACGGGGCCGCATCATTGGCCACTGAGAGCCCAAGGCTGCTACCTTTTGCCTGGGCGCAAATGTCGACGGCACGTGCCACTTGCGGGTCGGGGAAAGTGCCATTTTTCAGCCCAGAATTCCAGACCTATGAAGATTCCTCAGAGGGAAAAGGTACCAGGAGACAAAGCCATTGTGTATTTTGTAATGCTAATTGGGCCCCATCATTGGCACCTGAGAGCCCAAGGCTGCCAGCATTTCCCCTTGGTGCAAAGCTCGACGGTGCATACCCTGTGCGGGTCCGGGAAAGGGCCGTTTTTCAGTCCAGAATTCCAGACGGAAGTCGATTCCTCTCTGGGAAAAGGTGTCAGGACAGAAAGCCATTGTGCCTTTTCTAGGGGTAATGGGACCTCATCTTTGGCACCTGAGAGCCCAAGGCTGCCACCTTTTCCCTGGGCGCAAATGTCGACGGCGCGTGCCACTTGCAAGTCCGGGAATGTGGCGTTTCTCATCCCAGAATTCCAGGCCAGCGAAGATTTCTCCCAGGGAAAAGGTGCCAGGACAGAAAGCGATTGTGCCTTTTCTAGGGATAATGGGGCCCCAAAATTGGCAGCTGAGAGCCCAGGGCTGCCACCTTTTGCCTGGGCGCAAAGCTCGACGGTGCGTGCCACAGGCGGGTAAGGGAAAGAGCCGTTTTCAGCCCAGATTTCCAGACCAATGAAGATTCCTCCCTGGGAAAAGGTGCAAGGACAGAAAGCCATTGTTCTTTTCTAGGGGTAATGAGGCCCCATCATTGGCACCTGAGAGCCCAAGGCTGCCACCTTTTGCCTGGGCACAAATTTCGACGGTGCGTTCCACTTGCAGGTCGGGGGAAGTGCCGTTATTCAGCCCAGAATTCCAGACGGACGAAAATTCCTCCCAGGGAAAATGTGCCAGGACAGAAAGCGATTGTTATTTATCTAGTGTTAACGGGGACCCATTGTTGGCACCTGAGAGCCCAATTCTGCCACCTTTACCCTGGGCGCAAAGCTAGATGGTGCCTGCCACGTGCAGGTCGGAGAAAGTGCTTTGTTCAGCCCAGGATTCCAGACCAATGAAGACTCCTCCCAGGGAAAAGGTGCCAGGACAGAAAGCCATTGTGCTTTTTGTAAAGGTAATGGGGCCCCATCATTGGCACCTGAGAGCCCAAGACTGCCACCTTTTCCCTGGACGCAAAGCTCGACGGTGCGTTCCACTTGCGGGTCCAGGAAAGTGCCAATTCTCAGACCAGAATTCCAAACCGATGAAGATTCCTCCCTGGGAAAAGGTGCCAGGACAGAAAGCCATTCTGCCTTTTGTAGGGGTAATGGGGCACCATCATTGGCAGCTGAGAGCCCAAGGCTGCCCCCTTTTCCCTGGGCGCAAAGCTCGACGGTGTGTACCTTGTGCGGGTTTAGGGCAGTGCCATTTTTGAACCCAGATTTCCAGACGGACGAAGATTCCTCCCTGGGAAAAGGTGCCAGGACAGAAAGCAAGTGTTATTTTTCTAGTGTTAACGGGGCCTCATCATTGGCACCTGAGAGCCCAAGGCTGCCACCTTTTGCCTGGGCGCAAAGCTAGATGGTGCCTGTCACGTGCAGGTCAGAGAAAGTGCTTTGTTCAGCCCAGGATTCCAGACGGCTGACGACTCCTCCCAGGGAAAGGGCTCCCAGGACAGAAAGCGATTGTTCCATTTCTAGTGTTAATGGGGGCCCGTCATTGGCATCTGAGAGCCAGAGGTTGCCTCCTTTTCCCTGAGCGCAAAGCACGACAGTGCGTGCCACGTGCTGGTCCCAGAAAGTGCCATTTTACAGCCCAGAATTCCAGACCAATGAAGACTCCTCCCAGGGAAAAGGTGCCAGGACAGAAAGCCATTGTGTTTTTTGTAAAGGTAAGGGGGCCCCATCATTGGCACCTGAGAGCCCAAGACTGCCACCTTTTCCCTGGACGCAAAGCTCGATGGTGCGTTCCACTTGCGGGTCCAGGAAAGTGCCGATTCTCAGACCAGAATTCCAAACTGATGAAGATTCCTCCCTGGGAAAAGGTGCCAGGACAGAAAGCCATAGTGTTTTTTGTAGGGGTAATGGGGCACCATCATTGGCACCTGAGAGCCTAAGGCTGCCCCCTTTTCCCTGGGCGCAAAGCTCGACGGTGTGTACCTTGTGCGGGTTTGGGGCAGTGCCATTTCTGAACCCAGATTTCCAGACGGACGAAGATTCCTCCCTGGGAAAAGGTGCCAGGACAGAAAGCAAGTGTTATTTATCTAGCGTTAACGTGGCCCCATCATTGGCACCTGAGAGCCCACGGCTGCCACCTTTTGCCTGGGCGCAAATGTCGACGGTGCGTGCCACTTGCGGATCCGGGGAAGTGCCATTTTTCAGCCCAGAATTCCAGACGGACGAAGACATCTCCCAGGGAAAAGGTGCCAGGTCAGAAATCGAATTGTCCTTTTCTAGGGTCAATGGTGCCCCATCATTGGCACCTGAGAGTTCAAGGCTGCCACCTTTTCCGTGGGCGCAAACATCAACGGGACGTACCATTTTCTTGTCCGGGAAAGTGCCGTTTTTCAGCCCTCAATTCCAGACGGATGAAGACTCCTCACAGGGAAGAGGCTCCCAGGACAGAAAGCGATTGTTCCATTTCTAGGGTTAATCGGGCCCCATCATTGGCACCTGAGAGCCCAAGGTTGCCTCCTATACTCTGGGCGCAAAGCTCGACCATGCGTGCTACGTGAGGGTCCGGGAAATTGCCGTTTCTCATTCCAGAATTCCAGACCGATAAAGATTCCTCCCTGGGAAAAGGTGTCATGATGGAAAGCGATTGTTCCTTTTCTAGGGTTAATGGGGCTCCATCATTGACACCTGAGAACCCAAGGATGCAACCTTTTCCCTGAGTGCAAAGCACAACGGTGCGTGCCACTTGCGGGTCCAGGAATGTGCTGTTTCTCATCCCAGAATTCGAGACCTATGAAGATTTCTCCCAGGGAAAAGGTGCCAGGACAGAAAGCAATTGTGCCTTTTCTAGGGTTAATGGGGCCCCAAAATTGACACCTGAGAGCCCAAGGCTGCCACCTATTCCCTGGGCGCAAAGCTCGACGGAGCGTTCCACGTGCAGGTCCGGGAAAGCGCCATTTTTCAGCCCAGAATTCCAGACCTATGAAGATTCCTCAGAGGGAAAAGGTACCAGGAGACAAAGCCATTGTGTATTTTGTAATGCTAATTGGGCCCCATCATTGGCACCTGAGAGCCCAAGGCTGCCACCTTTTGCCTGGGCGCAAATGTCGACGGCGCGTGCCACTTGCGGGTCCGGGGAAGTGCCATTTTTCAGCCCAGAATTCCAGACGGACGAAGACACCTCCCAGGGAAAAGGTGCCAGGTCACAAATCGAATTGTCCTTTTCTAGGGTCAATGGTGCCCCATCATTGGCACCTGAGAGTTCAAGGCTGCCACCTTTTCCGTGGGCGCAAACATCAACGGCGTGTACCACTTTCTTGTCCGGGAAAGTGCCGTTTTTCAGCCCTCAATTCCAGACGGATGAAGACTCCTCCCAGGGAAGAGGCTCCCAGGACAGAAAGCGATTGTTCCATTTCTAGGGTTAATCGGGTTCCATCATTGGCACCTGAGAGCCCAAGGTTGCCTCCTATACCCTGGGCGCAAAGCTTGACCATGCGTGCTACGTGAGGGTCCGGGAAATTGCCATTTCTCATTCCAGAATTCCAGACCGATGAAGATTCCTCCCTGGGAAAAGGTGTCAGGACAGAAAGCCATTGTTCCTTTTCTAGGGTTAATAAGGCTCCATCATTGACACCTGAGAGCCCAAGGATGCAACCTTTTCCCTGAGCGCAAAGCTCAACGGTGCGTGCCACTTGCGGGTCCAGGAATGTGCTGTTTCTCATCCCAGAATTCGAGGCCGATGAAGATTTCTCCCAGGGAAAAGGTGCCAGGACAGAAAGCAAGTGTTATTTTTCTAGTGTTAACGGGGCCGCATCATTGGCCACTGAGAGCCCAAGGCTGCTACCTTTTGCCTGGGCGCAAATGTCGACGGCACGTGCCACTTGCGGGTCGGGGAAAGTGCCATTTTTCAGCCCAGAATTCCAGACCTATGAAGATTCCTCAGAGGGAAAAGGTACCAGGAGACAAAGCCATTGTGTATTTTGTAATGCTAATTGGGCCCCATCATTGGCACCTGAGAGCCCAAGGCTGCCAGCATTTCCCCTTGGTGCAAAGCTCGACGGTGCATACCCTGTGCGGGTCCGGGAAAGGGCCGTTTTTCAGTCCAGAATTCCAGACGGAAGTCGATTCCTCTCTGGGAAAAGGTGTCAGGACAGAAAGCCATTGTGCCTTTTCTAGGGGTAATGGGACCTCATCTTTGGCACCTGAGAGCCCAAGGCTGCCACCTTTTCCCTGGGCGCAAATGTCGACGGCGCGTGCCACTTGCAAGTCCGGGAATGTGGCGTTTCTCATCCCAGAATTCCAGGCCAGCGAAGATTTCTCCCAGGGAAAAGGTGCCAGGACAGAAAGCGATTGTGCCTTTTCTAGGGATAATGGGGCCCCAAAATTGGCAGCTGAGAGCCCAGGGCTGCCACCTTTTGCCTGGGCGCAAAGCTCGACGGTGCGTGCCACAGGCGGGTAAGGGAAAGAGCCGTTTTCAGCCCAGATTTCCAGACCAATGAAGATTCCTCCCTGGGAAAAGGTGCAAGGACAGAAAGCCATTGTTCTTTTCTAGGGGTAATGAGGCCCCATCATTGGCACCTGAGAGCCCAAGGCTGCCACCTTTTGCCTGGGCACAAATTTCGACGGTGCGTTCCACTTGCAGGTCGGGGGAAGTGCCGTTATTCAGCCCAGAATTCCAGACGGACGAAAATTCCTCCCAGGGAAAATGTGCCAGGACAGAAAGCGATTGTTATTTATCTAGTGTTAACGGGGACCCATTGTTGGCACCTGAGAGCCCAATTCTGCCACCTTTACCCTGGGCGCAAAGCTAGATGGTGCCTGCCACGTGCAGGTCGGAGAAAGTGCTTTGTTCAGCCCAGGATTCCAGACCAATGAAGACTCCTCCCAGGGAAAAGGTGCCAGGACAGAAAGCCATTGTGCTTTTTGTAAAGGTAATGGGGCCCCATCATTGGCACCTGAGAGCCCAAGACTGCCACCTTTTCCCTGGACGCAAAGCTCGACGGTGCGTTCCACTTGCGGGTCCAGGAAAGTGCCAATTCTCAGACCAGAATTCCAAACCGATGAAGATTCCTCCCTGGGAAAAGGTGCCAGGACAGAAAGCCATTCTGCCTTTTGTAGGGGTAATGGGGCACCATCATTGGCAGCTGAGAGCCCAAGGCTGCCCCCTTTTCCCTGGGCGCAAAGCTCGACGGTGTGTACCTTGTGCGGGTTTAGGGCAGTGCCATTTTTGAACCCAGATTTCCAGACGGACGAAGATTCCTCCCTGGGAAAAGGTGCCAGGACAGAAAGCAAGTGTTATTTTTCTAGTGTTAACGGGGCCTCATCATTGGCACCTGAGAGCCCAAGGCTGCCACCTTTTGCCTGGGCGCAAAGCTAGATGGTGCCTGTCACGTGCAGGTCAGAGAAAGTGCTTTGTTCAGCCCAGGATTCCAGACGGCTGACGACTCCTCCCAGGGAAAGGGCTCCCAGGACAGAAAGCGATTGTTCCATTTCTAGTGTTAATGGGGGCCCGTCATTGGCATCTGAGAGCCAGAGGTTGCCTCCTTTTCCCTGAGCGCAAAGCACGACAGTGCGTGCCACGTGCTGGTCCCAGAAAGTGCCATTTTACAGCCCAGAATTCCAGACCAATGAAGACTCCTCCCAGGGAAAAGGTGCCAGGACAGAAAGCCATTGTGTTTTTTGTAAAGGTAAGGGGGCCCCATCATTGGCACCTGAGAGCCCAAGACTGCCACCTTTTCCCTGGACGCAAAGCTCGATGGTGCGTTCCACTTGCGGGTCCAGGAAAGTGCCGATTCTCAGACCAGAATTCCAAACTGATGAAGATTCCTCCCTGGGAAAAGGTGCCAGGACAGAAAGCCATAGTGTTTTTTGTAGGGGTAATGGGGCACCATCATTGGCACCTGAGAGCCTAAGGCTGCCCCCTTTTCCCTGGGCGCAAAGCTCGACGGTGTGTACCTTGTGCGGGTTTGGGGCAGTGCCATTTCTGAACCCAGATTTCCAGACGGACGAAGATTCCTCCCTGGGAAAAGGTGCCAGGACAGAAAGCAAGTGTTATTTATCTAGCGTTAACGTGGCCCCATCATTGGCACCTGAGAGCCCACGGCTGCCACCTTTTGCCTGGGCGCAAATGTCGACGGTGCGTGCCACTTGCGGATCCGGGGAAGTGCCATTTTTCAGCCCAGAATTCCAGACGGACGAAGACATCTCCCAGGGAAAAGGTGCCAGGTCAGAAATCGAATTGTCCTTTTCTAGGGTCAATGGTGCCCCATCATTGGCACCTGAGAGTTCAAGGCTGCCACCTTTTCCGTGGGCGCAAACATCAACGGGACGTACCATTTTCTTGTCCGGGAAAGTGCCGTTTTTCAGCCCTCAATTCCAGACGGATGAAGACTCCTCACAGGGAAGAGGCTCCCAGGACAGAAAGCGATTGTTCCATTTCTAGGGTTAATCGGGCCCCATCATTGGCACCTGAGAGCCCAAGGTTGCCTCCTATACTCTGGGCGCAAAGCTCGACCATGCGTGCTACGTGAGGGTCCGGGAAATTGCCGTTTCTCATTCCAGAATTCCAGACCGATAAAGATTCCTCCCTGGGAAAAGGTGTCATGATGGAAAGCGATTGTTCCTTTTCTAGGGTTAATGGGGCTCCATCATTGACACCTGAGAACCCAAGGATGCAACCTTTTCCCTGAGTGCAAAGCACAACGGTGCGTGCCACTTGCGGGTCCAGGAATGTGCTGTTTCTCATCCCAGAATTCGAGACCTATGAAGATTTCTCCCAGGGAAAAGGTGCCAGGACAGAAAGCAATTGTGCCTTTTCTAGGGTTAATGGGGCCCCAAAATTGACACCTGAGAGCCCAAGGCTGCCACCTATTCCCTGGGCGCAAAGCTCGACGGAGCGTTCCACGTGCAGGTCCGGGAAAGCGCCATTTTTCAGCCCAGAATTCCAGACCTATGAAGATTCCTCAGAGGGAAAAGGTACCAGGAGACAAAGCCATTGTGTATTTTGTAATGCTAATTGGGCCCCATCATTGGCACCTGAGAGCCCAAGGCTGCCACCTTTTGCCTGGGCGCAAATGTCGACGGCGCGTGCCACTTGCGGGTCCGGGGAAGTGCCATTTTTCAGCCCAGAATTCCAGACGGACGAAGACACCTCCCAGGGAAAAGGTGCCAGGTCACAAATCGAATTGTCCTTTTCTAGGGTCAATGGTGCCCCATCATTGGCACCTCAGAGTTCAAGGCTGCCACCTTTTCCGTGGGCGCAAACATCAACGGGACATACCATTTTCTTGTCCGGGAAAGTGCCGTTTTTCAGCCCTCAATTCCAGACGGATGAAGACTCCTCACAGGGAAGAGGCTCCCAGGACAGAAAGCGATTGTTCCATTTCTAGGGTTAATCGGGCCCCATCATTGGCACCTGAGAGCCCAAGGTTGCCTCCTATACTCTGGGCGCAAAGCTCGACCATGCGTGCTACGTGAGGGTCCGGGAAATTGCCGTTTCTCATTCCAGAATTCCAGACCGATAAAGATTCCTCCCTGGGAAAAGGTGTCATGATGGAAAGCGATTGTTCCTTTTCTAGGGTTAATGGGGCTCCATCATTGACACCTGAGAACCCAAGGATGCAACCTTTTCCCTGAGTGCAAAGCACAACGGTGCGTGCCACTTGCGGGTCCAGGAATGTGCTGTTTCTCATCCCAGAATTCGAGACCTATGAAGATTTCTCCCAGGGAAAAGGTGCCAGGACAGAAAGCAATTGTGCCTTTTCTAGGGTTAATGGGGCCCCAAAATTGACACCTGAGAGCCCAAGGCTGCCACCTATTCCCTGGGCGCAAAGCTCGACGGAGCGTTCCACGTGCAGGTCCGGGAAAGCGCCATTTTTCAGCCCAGAATTCCAGACCTATGAAGATTCCTCAGAGGGAAAAGGTACCAGGAGACAAAGCCATTGTGTATTTTGTAATGCTAATTGGGCCCCATCATTGGCACCTGAGAGCCCAAGGCTGCCACCTTTTGCCTGGGCGCAAATGTCGACGGCGCGTGCCACTTGCGGGTCCGGGGAAGTGCCATTTTTCAGCCCAGAATTCCAGACGGACGAAGACACCTCCCAGGGAAAAGGTGCCAGGTCACAAATCGAATTGTCCTTTTCTAGGGTCAATGGTGCCCCATCATTGGCACCTCAGAGTTCAAGGCTGCCACCTTTTCCGTGGGCGCAAACATCAACGGCGTGTACCACTTTCTTGTCCGGGAAAGTGCCGTTTTTCAGCCCTCAATTCCAGACGGATGAAGACTCCTCCCAGGGAAGAGGCTCCCAGGACAGAAAGCGATTGTTCCATTTCTAGGGTTAATCGGGCCCCATCATTGGCACCTGAGAGCCCAAGGTTGCCTCCTATACCCTGGGCGCAAAGCTTGACCATGCGTGCTACGTGAGGGTCCGGGAAATTGCCATTTCTCATTCCAGAATTCCAGACCGATGAAGATTCCTCCCTGGGAAAAGGTGTCAGGACAGAAAGCCATTGTTCCTTTTCTAGGGTTAATGGGGCTCCATCATTGACACCTGAGAGCCCAAGGATGCAACCTTTTCCCTGAGCGCAAAGCTCAACGGTGCGTGCCACTTGCGGGTCCAGGAATGTGCTGTTTCTCATCCCAGAATTCGAGGCCGATGAAGATTTCTCCCAGGGAAAAGGTGCCAGGACAGAAAGCAATTGTGCCTTTTCTAGGGTTAACGGGGCCGCATCATTGGCCACTGAGAGCCCAAGGCTGCTACCTTTTGCCTGGGCGCAAATGTCGACGGCACGTGCCACTTGCGGGTCGGGGAAAGTGCCATTTTTCAGCCCAGAATTCCAGACCTATGAAGATTCCTCAGAGGGAAAAGGTACCAGGAGACAAAGCCATTGTGTATTTTGTAATGCTAATTGGGCCCCATCATTGGCACCTGTGAGCCCAAGGCTGCCACCTTTTCCCTTGGTGCAAAGCTCGACGGTGCATACCCTGTGCGGGTCCGGGAAAGGGCCGTTTTTCAGTCCAGAATTCCAGACGGAAGTCGATTCCTCTCTGGGAAAAGGTGTCAGGACAGAAAGCCATTGTGCCTTTTCTAGGGGTAATGGGACCTCATCTTTGGCACCTGAGAGCCCAAGGCTGCCACCTTTTCCCTGGGCGCAAATGTCGACGGCGCGTGCCACTTGCAAGTCCGGGAATGTGGCGTTTCTCATCCCAGAATTCCAGGCCAGCGAAGATTTCTCCCAGGGAAAAGGTGCCAGGACAGAAAGCGATTGTGCCTTTTCTAGGGATAATGGGGCCCCAAAATTGGCAGCTGAGAGCCCAGGGCTGCCACCTTTTGCCTGGGCGCAAAGCTCGACGGTGCGTGCCACATGCGGGTAAGGGAAAGAGCCGTTTTCAGCCCAGAATTCCAGACCAATGAAGATTCCTCCCTGGGAAAAGGTGCCAGGACAGAAAGCCATTGTTCTTTTCTAGGGGTAATGAGGCCCCATCATTGGCACCTGAGAGCCCAAGGCTGCCACCTTTTGCCTGGGCACAAATTTCGACGGTGCGTTCCACTTGCAGGTCGGGGGAAGTGCCGTTATTCAGCCCAGAATTCCAGACGGACGAAAATTCCTCCCAGGGAAAAGGTGCCAGGACAGAAAGCGATTGTTATTTATCTAGTGTTAACGGGGACCCATTGTTGGCACCTGAGAGCCCAAGGCTGCCACCTTTACCCTGGGCGCAAAGCTAGATGGTGCCTGCCACGTGCAGGTCGGAGAAAGTGCTTTGTTCAGCCCAGGATTCCAGACCAATGAAGACTCCTCCCAGGGAAAAGGTGCCAGGACAGAAAGCCATTGTGCTTTTTGTAAAGGTAATGGGGCCCCATCATTGGCACCTGAGAGCCCAAGACTGCCACCTTTTCCCTGGACGCAAAGCTCGACGGTGCGTTCCACTTGCGGGTCCAGGAAAGTGCCAATTCTCAGACCAGAATTCCAAACCGATGAAGATTCCTCCCTGGGAAAAGGTGCCAGGACAGAAAGCCATTGTGCCTTTTGTAGGGGTAATGGGGCACCATCATTGGCAGCTGAGAGCCCAAGGCTGCCCCCTTTTCCCTGGGCGCAAAGCTCGACGGTGTGTACCTTGTGCGGGTTTAGGGCAGTGCCATTTTTGAACCCAGATTTCCAGACGGACGAAGATTCCTCCCTGGGAAAAGGTGCCAGGACAGAAAGCAAGTGTTATTTTTCTAGTGTTAACGGGGCCTCATCATTGGCACCTGAGAGCCCAAGGCTGCCACCTTTTGCCTGGGCGCAAAGCTAGATGGTGCCTGTCACGTGCAGGTCAGAGAAAGTGCTTTGTTCAGCCCAGGATTCCAGACGGCTGACGACTCCTCCCAGGGAAAGGGCTCCCAGGACAGAAAGCGATTGTTCCATTTCTAGTGTTAATGGGGGCCCGTCATTGGCATCTGAGAGCCAGAGGTTGCCTCCTTTTCCCTGAGCGCAAAGCACGACAGTGCGTGCCACGTGCTGGTCCCAGAAAGTGCCATTTTACAGCCCAGAATTCCAGACCAATGAAGACTCCTCCCAGGGAAAAGGTGCCAGGACAGAAAGCCATTGTGTTTTTTGTAAAGGTAAGGGGGCCCCATCATTGGCACCTGAGAGCCCAAGACTGCCACCTTTTCCCTGGACTCAAAGCTCGATGGTGCGTTCCACTTGCGGGTCCAGGAAAGTGCCGATTCTCAGACCAGAATTCCAAACTGATGAAGATTCCTCCCTGGGAAAAGGTGCCAGGACAGAAAGCCATAGTGTTTTTTGTAGGGGTAATGGGGCACCATCATTGGCACCTGAGAGCCTAAGGCTGCCCCCTTTTCCCTGGGCGCAAAGCTCGATGGTGTGTACCTTGTGCGGGTTTGGGGCAGTGCCATTTCTGAACCCAGATTTCCAGACGGACGAAGATTCCTCCCTGGGAAAAGGTGCCAGGACAGAAAGCAAGTGTTATTTATCTAGCGTTAACGTGGCCCCATCATTGGCACCTGAGAGCCCACGGCTGCCACCTTTTGCCTGGGCGCAAATGTCGACGGCGCGTGCCACTTGCGGATCCGGGGAAGTGCCATTTTTCAGCCCAGAATTCCAGACGGACGAAGACACCTCCCAGGGAAAAGGTGCCAGGTCAGAAATCGAATTGTCCTTTTCTAGGGTCAATGGTGCCCCATCATTGGCACCTGAGAGTTCAAGGCTGCCACCTTTTCCGTGGGCGCAAACATCAACGGGACGTACCATTTTCTTGTCCGGGAAAGTGCCGTTTTTCAGCCCTCAATTCCAGACGGATGAAGACTCCTCACAGGGAAGAGGCTCCCAGGACAGAAAGCGATTGTTCCATTTCTAGGGTTAATCGGGCCCCATCATTGGCACCTGAGAGCCCAAGGTTGCCTCCTATACTCTGGGCGCAAAGCTCGACCATGCGTGCTACGTGAGGGTCCGGGAAATTGCCGTTTCTCATTCCAGAATTCCAGACCGATAAAGATTCCTCCCTGGGAAAAGGTGTCATGATGGAAAGCGATTGTTCCTTTTCTAGGGTTAATGGGGCTCCATCATTGACACCTGAGAACCCAAGGATGCAACCTTTTCCCTGAGTGCAAAGCACAACGGTGCGTGCCACTTGCGGGTCCAGGAATGTGCTGTTTCTCATCCCAGAATTCGAGACCTATGAAGATTTCTCCCAGGGAAAAGGTGCCAGGACAGAAAGCAATTGTGCCTTTTCTAGGGTTAATGGGGCCCCAAAATTGACACCTGAGAGCCCAAGGCTGCCACCTATTCCCTGGGCGCAAAGCTCGACGGAGCGTTCCACGTGCAGGTCCGGGAAAGCGCCATTTTTCAGCCCAGAATTCCAGACCTATGAAGATTCCTCAGAGGGAAAAGGTACCAGGAGACAAAGCCATTGTGTATTTTTTAATGCTAATTGGGCCCCAGCATTGGCACCTGAGAGCCCAAGGCTGCCACCTTTTCCCTGGGTGCAAAGCTCGACGGTGCATACCCTGTGCGGGTCCGGGAAAGGGCTGTTTTTCAGCCCAGAATTCCAGATAGAAGTCGATTCCTCTCTGGGAAAAGGTGTCAGGACAGAAAGCCATTGTGCCTTTTCTAGGGGTAATGGGGCCTCATCTTTGGCACCTGAGAGCCCAAGGCTGCCACCTTTTCCCTGGGTGCAAATGTCGACGGCGCGTGCCACTTGCAAGTCCGGGAATGTGCTGTTTCTCATCCCAGAATTCCAGGCCAGCGAAGATTTCTCCCTGGGAAAAAATGCCAGGACAGAAAGCGATTGTGCTTTTTCTAGGGTTAATGAGGACCCAAAATTGGCAGCTGAGAGCCCAGGGCTGCCGCCTTTTCCCTGGGCGGAAAGCTCGACGGTGCGTGCCTCATGCGGATAAGGGAAAGAGCCGTTTTCAGCCCAGAATTCCAGACCAATGAAGATAACTCCCTGGGAAAAGGTGCCAGGACAGAAAGCGATTGTTCTTTTTCTAGGGGTAATGGGGCCCCATCATTGGCACCTGAGAGCCCAAGGCTGCCACCTTTTGCCTGGGCACAAAGCTCGATGGTGCGTTCCAATTGCAGGTCGGGGGAAGTGCCAGTTTTTCCGTCCAGAATTCCAGACGGACGAAAATTCCTCCCAGAGAAGAGGTGCCAGGACAGAAAGCGATTGTTATTTATCTAGTGTTAACGGGGACCCATCATTGGCACCTGAGAGCCCAAGGCTGTCACCTCTTCCCTGGGCGCAAATCTAGATGGTGCCTGCCACGTGCAGGTCAGAGAAAGTGCTTTGTTCAGCCCAGGATTCCAGACGGATGACGACTCCTCCCAGGGAAAGGGCTGCCAAGAAAGAAAGCGATTGTTCGATTTCTAGTGTTAATGGGGGCCCGTCATTGGCATCTGAGAGCCAGAGGTTGCCTCCTTTTCCCTGGGCGCAAAGCACGACAGTGCGTGCCACGTGCTGGTCCCAGAAAGTGCCATTTTACAGCCCAGAATTCCAGACCAATGAAGACTCCTCCCAGGGAAAAGGTGCCAGGACAGAAAGCCATTGTGCTTTTTGTAAAGGTAATGGGGCCCCATCATTGGCACCTGAGAGCCCAAGACTGCCACCTTTTCCCTGGACGCAAAGCTCGATGGTGCATTCCACTTGCGGGTCCAGGAAAGTGCCGATTCTCATTCCAGAATTCCAAACCGATGAAGATTCCTCCCTGGGAAAAGGTGCCAGGACAGAAAGCCATTGTGCCTTTTGTAGGGGTAATGGGGCACCATCATTGGCACCTGAGAGCCCAAGGCTGCCCCCTTTTCCCTGGGCGCAAAGCTCGACGGTGTGTACCTTGTGCAGGTTTGGGGCAGTGCCATTTCTGAACCCAGATTTCCAGACGGACAAAATTTCCTCCCTGGGAGAAGGTGCCAGGACAGAAAGCAAGTGTTATTTTTCTAGTGTTAACGGGGCCCCATCATTGGCACCTGAGAGCCCAAGGCTGCCACCTTTTCCCTGGGCGCAAATGTCGACGGCGCGTGCCACTTGCGGGTCCGGGGAAGTGCCATTTTTCAGCCCAGAATTCCAGACGGACGAAGACACCTCCCAGGAAAAGGTGCCAGGTCAGAAATCGAATTGTCCTTTCTAGGGTCAATGGTGCCTCATCATTGGCACCTCAGAGTTCAAGGCTGCCACCTTTTCCGTGGGCGCAAACATCAACGGCGCGTACCACTTTCTTGTCTGGAGAAGTGCCGTTTTTCAGCCCTCAATTCCAGACGGATGAAGACTCCTCACAGGGAAGAGGCTCCCAGGACAGAAAGCGATTGTTCCATTTCTAGGGTTAATCGGGCCCCATCATTGGCACCTGAGAGCCCAAGGTTGCCTTCTATGCCCTGGGCGCAAAGCTCGACCATGCGTGCTACGTGAGGGTCCGGGAAATTGCCGTTTCTCATTCCAGAATTCCAGACCGATGAAGATTCCTCCCTGGGAAAAGGTGTCAGGACAGAAAGCGATTGTTCCTTTTCTAGGGGTAATGGGGCTCCATCATTGACACCTGAGAGCTGAAGGCTGCAACCTTTTCCCTGAGCGCAAAGCTCAACGGTGCGCGCCACTTGCGGGTCCAGGAATGTGGTGTTTCTCATCCCAGAATTCGAGACCTATGAAGATTTCTCCCAGGGAAAAGGTGCCAGGACAGAAAGCAATTGTGCCTTTTCTAGTGTTAATGGGGCCCCAAAATTGACACCTGACAGCCCAAGGCTGCCACCTTTTCCCTGGGCGCAAAGCTGGACGGAGCGTTCCACATGCGGGTCCAGGAAAGTGCCATTTTCCAGGCCAGAATTCCAGACCTATGAAGATTCCTCAGAGGGAAAAGGTACCAGGAGACAAAGCCATTGTGTATTTTGTAATGCTAATTGGGCCCCATCATTGGCACCTGAGAGCCCAAGGCTGCCACCTTTTCCCTGGGTGCAAAGCTCGACGGTGCATACCCTGTGCGGGTCCGGGAAAGGGCCGTTTTTCAGCCCAGAATTCCAGACGGAAGTCGATTCCTCTCTGGGAAAAGGTGTCAGGACAGAAAGCCATTGTGCCTTTTCTAGGGGTAATGGGGCCTCATCTTTGGCACCTGAGAGCCCAAGGCTGTCACCTTTTCCCTGGGCTCAAATGTCGACGGCACGTGCCACTTGCAAGTCCGGGAATGTGCCGTTTCTCATCACAGAATTCCAGGCCAGCGAAGATTTCTCCCTGGGAAAATGTGCCAGGACAGAAAGCGATTGTGCCTTTTCTAGGGTTAATGGGGCCCCAAAATTGGCAACTGAGAGCCCAGGGCTGCCACCTTTTCCCTGGGCGCAAAGCTCAACGGTGCGTGCCTCATGCGGGTCCGGGAAAGAGCCGTTTTCAGCCCAGAATTCCAGAACAATGAAGATTCCTCCCTGGGAAAATGTGCCAGGACAGAAAGCGATTGTTATTTATCTAGTGTTAACGGGAACCCCTCATTGGCACCTAAGAGCCCAAGGCTGCCACATTTTCCCTGGGCGCAAAGCTAGATGGTGCCTGCCACGTGCAGGTCAGAGAAAGTGCTATGTTCAGCCCAGGATTCCAGACGGCTGACGACTCCTCCCAGAGAAAGGGCTCCCAGGACAGAAAGCGATTGTTCCATTTCTAGTGTTAATGGGGGCCCGTCATTGGCATCTGAGAGCCAGAGGTTGCCTCCTTTTCCCTGGGCGCAAAGCACGACAGTGCGTGCCACGTGCTGGTCCCAGAAAGTGCCATTTTACAGCCCAGAATTCCAGACCAATGAAGACTCCTCCCAGGGAAAAGGTGCCAGGACAGAAAGCCATTGTGCTTTTTGTAAAGGTAAGGGGGCCCCATCATTGGCACCTGAGAGCCCAAGACTGCCACCTTTTCCCTGGACGCAAAGCTCGATGGTGCATTCCACTTGCGGGTCCAGGAAAGTGCCGATTCTCAGACCAGAATTCCAAACTGATGAAGATTCCTCCCTGGGAAAAGGTGCCAGGACAGACAGCCATTGTGCCTTTTGTAGGGTTAATGGGGCCCCATCATTGGCACCTGAGAGCCCAAGGCTGCCCCCTTTTCCCTGGGCGCAAAGCTCGACGGTGTGTACCTTGTGCGGGTTTGGGGCAGTGCCATTTCTGAACCCAGATTTCCAGACGGACGAAGATTCCTCCCTAGGAGAAGGTGCCAGGACAGAAAGCAAGTGTTATTTTTCTAGTGTTAACGAGGCCCCATCATTGGCACCTGAGAGCCCAAGGCTGCCACCTTTTGCCTGGGCGCAAATGTCGATGGCGCGTGCCACTTGCGGGTCCGGGGAAGTGCCATTTTTCAGCCCAGAATTCCAGACGGACGAAGACACCTCCCAGGGAAAAGGTGCCAGGTAAGAAATCGAATTCTCCTTTTCTAGGGTCAATGGTGCCCCATCATTGGCTCCTCAGAGTTCAAGGCTGCCACCTTTTCCGTGGGCGCAAACATCAACGGCGTGTACCACTTTCTGGTCTGGAAATGTGCCGTTTTTCAGCCCTCAATTCCAGACGGATGAAGACTCCTCACAGGGAAGAGGCTCCCAGGACAGAAAGCGATTGTTCCATTTCTAGGGTTAATCGGGCCCCATCATTGGCACCTGAGAGCCCAAGGTTGCCTCCTATACCCTGGGCGCAAAGCTCGACCATGCGTGCTACGTGAGGGTCTGGGAAATTGCCGTTTCTCATTCCAGAATTCCAGACTGATGAAGATTCCTCCCTGGGAAAAGGTGTCAGGACAGAAAGCGGTTGTTCCTTTTCTAGGGTTAATGGGGCTCCATCATTGGCACCTGAGAGCCGAAGGCTGCAACCTTCTCCCTGAGCGCAAAGCTCGACTGTGCGTGCCACTTGCAAGTCCGGGAATGTGCCGTTTCTCATCCCAGAATTCCAGGCCAGCGAGGATTTCTCCCTGGGAAAAGGTGCTCTCAGCTGCCAATGATGGGGCCCCATTAACCCAAGATATGGAATAATCCCTTTCTGTCCTAGCAGATTTTCTTAGGGAGGAATCGTCGTCCATCTTGAATTCTGGGTTTAAAAACAGCATGTGGCTTGCACCGTCCGGCTTTGCACCCATGGGAAAAGATGGCAGCCTTGGACTCTAAGGTGTCAATGATGGGGCCCCATTAACTCAAGAAATGTAAAAATCGCTTTCTGTCCTTGCACCTTTTCCCAGAGAGGAATCTTTGTCCGTCTTTAAATCTGGGCTGAAAAACCACAATTTCCCTGACTCGCACTTGCCACGCTCCATTGAGGTTTGAGCCCAGGGAAAAGGTGCAGCCTTGGGCTCTCAGATCCCAAAGATGGGGCCGCATTAACCCTAGAAAAGGAGCAATCACTTTCTGTCCTGGCACCTTTTCCCTGGGAGGAATCATCGTCCGTCTGGAAGTCTGGGCTGAAAAAACTGCATGTGGCACGCACCGTTGGGCTTTGAGCCCAGGGAAAAGGTGACAGCCTTGGGCTGTGACGTGCCAATGAGGGGGCTGCATTTACCCTAGAACTGGAACAATCGCTTTCTATACTGACACATTTTCCCTGGGAGGAATCTTCGTCATTCTGGAAATCTGGACTGGAAAAAGGCACGTACCCTGACCAGCACCTGGCACACTCTTTCGAGCTTTGAGCCCAGGGAAAAGGTGTCACCCTTGGGCTCTCAGCTGCCAATGATGGGGCCCCATTACCCCTAAGAAAGGCACAATCGCTTTCTGTCCTGGCACCTTTTCCCTGGGAGGAATCATGGTCTGCCTGGAATTCCGGGCTCATAAACGGCACTTTCCCTGACCCGCACCTGGTACCCTCCGTCGTGCTTTGAGGCCAGGGAAAAGGGGGCATCCTTGGGCTCACAGGTGCCAATGATGGGACCCCATTACCCCAGGAAATGTAAAAATCCCTTTCTGTCTAAACACCTTTTCTCTGGGAGGAATCTTGGTCCATCTGGAATTCTGGGCTGAAAAAAGGCACTTTACCTGACCCGCAAGTGGCACGCACCGTCGATCTTTGAGGCCAGGGAAAAGGTGGCAGTCTTGGGCTCTCAGCTGCCAAAGATGGGGCCACATTAACCCTAGAAAAGGAACAAACGCTTTCTGTCCAGGCACCTTTTCCCTGGGAGGAATCTTCATCCTTCTGGAAATCTGGACTGAAAAATTAGCTTGCCCAGAAGCGCTCCTGGCACAATCCGTCGAGCTTTGAGGCCAGGGAAAAGGTGGCAGCTTTTGGCTCACAAGTGCCAGTGATGGGGCCCCTTAAACTTAGAAATGGAACAATTGCTTTCTGTCTTGGAACTTTATCCCAGGGTAGAATTTTAAACCGCTTGCAATTCTGGGCTGATAAACGGCACTTTCCCTGACCCGCACCTTGTATGCTCCATGAAGCTTTCAGCCCAGGGAAAAGGAGGCAGCCTTGGGCTCTCAGTTGCCAAAAGTGGGGCTGCATTAACACTAGAAAAGGAAGAATCGCTTTCTGTCCTGGCACATTTTCCCTGGCAGGAATGTTCATCCGTCTGAAAATCTGGGCTGAAAAACCTGCAAATGCCACTCACCGTCGGGCTTTGCGACCAGGGAAAAGGTGACAGCCTTGGGCTGTCAGGTGCCAATGAGGGGGCCGCGTTTACCCTAGAATTGGAACAATCACTTTCCGTCCTGGCACTTTTTCCCTGGGAGGAATCTTGGTCCGTCTGGAATTCTGGGCTGAAAACCGGCACTTTCCCAGACCCGCACCTCGACCGCACTGTCGAGCTTTGAGCCCAGGAAAAAGGTGGCAGCCTTGGGCTGTCAGGTGCCTAAGATGGGTCCGCATTAACCCTAGAAAAATAACAATCTCTTTCTGTCCTGGCACGATTTCCCAGGAAGGAATCCATCCGTCTGGAATTCTGGGCTGAAAAACCCGCATGCGACATGGACCTTCGAGGTGTGCGCCCAGGGAAAAGGTGGCAGCCTTGGGCTCTCAGGTGTCAATGATGGGGCCCCATTAACCCTAGAAAAGGAACAATCGCTTTCTGTCCTGGCACCTTTTCTAAAGGAGGAATCTTCATCCGTCTGGAATTCTGGTCTGAAAAACAGCACTTTCCCGGGCCCGCACTTGGCACCCTCCGTCGTGCTTTGAGGCCAGGGAAAAGATGGCAGCCTTGCGCTCTCAGGTGCCAATGATGGGACCGCATTACCCCTAGAAGAGGCACAATCGCTTTCTCTGCTAGCACATTTTCCCAGGGAGGAATCTTCGTCCGTCTGGAATTCTGGGCTGAGAAACGGCACTTTCCCGGACCCGCACTTGGCACCCTCCGTCGAGCTTTGAGCCCAGGGAAAAGGTGGCAGCCTTGGGCTCTCAGATCCCAAAGATGGGGCCGCATTAACCCTAGAAAAGGAGCAATCGCTTTCTGTCCTGGCACCTTTTCCCTGGGAGGAATCATCGTCCATCTGGAAGTCTGGGCTGAAAAACCCGCATGTGGCACGCACCGTCGGGCTTTGAGCCCAGGGAAAAGGTGACAGCCTTGGGTTGTGAGGTGCCAATGAGGGGGCCGCATTTACCCTAGAACTGGAACAATCGCTTTCTATCCTGACACATTTTCCCTGGGAGGAATCTTCGTCATTCTGGAAATCTGGGCTGAAAAAAGGGGTACCCTGACCAGCACCTGGCACACTCTGTCGAGATTTGAGCCCAGGGAAAAGGTGGCAGGCTTGGGCTCTCAGGTGTCAATGATGGGGCACCATTACCTCTAAGAAAGGCACAATAGCTTTCTGTCCTGGCACCTTTTCCCTGGGAGGAATCATGGTCTGCCTGGAATTCTGGGCTGAAACACGGCACTTTCCCTCACCCGCACTTGGCACGCTCCGTCGAGCTTTGAGCCCAGGGAAAAGGTGGCAGCCTTAGGCTCTGAGGTGGCAATGATGGGGCCCCATTAGTCCTAGAAAAGGCACAATCCCTTTCTGTCCTAGCACCTTTTCCCTGGGAGGAATCTTGGGCCCTCTGCAATTCTGGGCTGAAAACTGGAACTTTCCCAGACCCGCACCTCGCCCGCACTGTCGAGCTTTGAGCCCAGGGAAAAGGTGGCAGCCTTGGGCTCTCAGGTGCCTAAGATGGGTCCACATTAACCCTAGAAAAGGAAGAATCACTTTCTGTCCTGGCACGATTTCCAAGGGAGGAATGTTCATTTTTCTGGATTGAAAAACCCGCATGTGACAGGGAACGTTGGGGTGCTCACCGAGGGAAAAGGTGGCAGCATTGGCTCTCAAGTGCCAATGATGGGGCCCCATAAACCCTAGAAAAGGAACAATCACTTTCTGTCCTGGCACTTTTTTCCCTAGCAGTAATCCTCGTCCATCTGGAATTCTGGGCTGAGAAACGGCACTTTCCCGGACCCCACCTGGCACACTCCTTTGAGCTTTGAGCCCAGGGAAAAGGTGACAGCCTTGGGCTGTCATGTGGCAATGAGAGGGCCGCATTTACCCTAGAACTGGAACAATCGCTTTCTGTCCTGGAACATTTTCCATATGAGGAATCTTCGTCATTCTGGAAATCTGGGTTGAAAAACAGCATGTACCCTTACCCGCCGCTGGCACACTCCATCGAGCGTTGAGCCCAGGGAAAAGGTGGCAGCCTTGGGTTATCAGGTGGCAATGATGGGGCCCCATTACCCCTAGGAAACGCATAATCGCTTTCTGTCCTGGCACATTTTCTCTGGGAGGAATCTTTGTCTGTCTGGAATTCTGGGCTGAAAAACGGCACTATCCAGACCCATACTTGGCACGCTCCGTCGAGCTTTGAGCCCAGGGAAAAGGTGGCAGCCTTGGGCTCTCAGGAGTCAATGATGGGGCCGTATTAACCCAAGAAATGGAACAATCCCTTTCTGTCCTGGCGCCTTTTCCCAGGGAGGAATCATCGTCTGTCTGGAATTCTGGGCTTAAAAAAGAGCATGTGGCATGCACCGTCCGGCTTTACGCCCAGGGAAAAAATGGGGGCCTTGGACTCTCAGGTGCCAATGATGGGGCCCCATTAACCTAAGAAATGTAAAAATCGCTTTCTGTCCTTGCACCTTTTCCATGGGAGTAATCTTCATCCGTCTGGAAATCTCGGCTGAAAAACAGCACTTTCCTGGACTCGCAGTTGGAACGCTCCATTGAGCTTTGAGCCCAGGCAAAAGGTGGCAGCCTTGGGCTCTCAGGTGCCAATGATGGGACCCCATGATTATTAGAAAACGCACAAACGCTTTCTCTCCTAGCACCTTTTCCCTGGGAGGAATCTTCATCCGTCTGGAATTCTGGAATGAAAATCGGCACTTTCCTGGACCCGCACAAATACGCACCATTGAGCTTTGAGACCATGGAATAGGTGGCAGCCTTGGGCTCTCAGGTGCCAATGATGGGGCCCCATTACCTTTACAAACTACACAATGGCTTTGTGTCCTGTCACCTTTTCCCTCTGAGGAATCTTCATCGGTCTGGAATTCTGGGCTGAAAAAATGGCACTATCCCTGACCCGCACAATTATGCACCGTCGAGTATTGCAACCTGGGTAAAGGTGGCAGCTTTGGGCTCACACGTGCCAATGATGGGGCACCATTACCCCTAGAACTGGAACAATCCTTTTCTGTCCTGGCACCTTTTCCCTGAGAGGAATCCTACTCGGTCTGTAATTCTGGGCTGAAAAATGGCACTTTCCCAGACGCGCACATAGCACGCTCCATCGAGCTTTGCGACCAGGATAAAGGTGGCAGCCTTGGGATCTCAGGTGCCAATGATGGGGCCCCATTACCTTTACGGAATGCTCAATGGCTTTGTGTCCTGGCAACTTTTCCCTGGGAGGAATCTTCATTGGTCTGGAATTCTGGACTGAAAAATGGCACTTTCCCGGACCCTCACGTAGCATGCACCGTCGAGCGTCACGCCAAGGGTAAAGGAGGCTGCCTTGGGCTCTCAGGTTCCAATGATGGGAGCCCGATTAACCCTAGAAATGGAACAATTGCTTTCTGTCCTGGGAGCCTCTTCCCTGTGAGGAGTCTTCATCCGTCTGGAATTCAGAGCTGAAAAACAGCACTTTCCCGGACAAGAAAGTGGTACGCGCCGTTGATGTTTGCGCCCACGGAAAAGGTGGCAGCCTTGAACTCTGAGGTGCCAATGATGGGGCACCATTGACCCTAGAAAAAGACAATTCGATTTCTGACCTGGCACCTTTTCCCTGGGAGGTATCTTTGTCCGTCTGGAATTCTGGGTTCAAAAATGGCACTCCCCGAAACCCGCACAAGGTACACACCGTCGAGCTTTGCGCCCAGGGAAAAGGGGGCAGGCTTGGGCTATCAGGTGACAATGATGGGGCCCCATTAACCCTAGAAAAAGGAGAAATCCATTCATGTCCTGCCACCTTTTCCCAGGGAGGAATCTTCATCGGTCTGGAAGTCTGGAATGAGAAACGGCAATTTCCCGAACCCTCACGTAGGACGCACCGTCGAGCTTTGAACCCAGGTCAAAGGAGGCAAACTTGGGATCTCAGGTGCCAATGATGGGGCCCCATTAACCCTAGAAATGGAACAATCGCTTTCTGTCCTGGCACCTTTTCCCTAGGAGGAATCTTCATCCGTCTAGAATTCTGGGCAAAAAAATGGCACTTTCCCAGACAAGAAAGTGGCACGCACCTTTGACATTTGCTCCCAGGCAAAAGGTGGCAGCCTTGGGCTCTCAGGTGCCAAGGATGGGGCCCCGTTAACACTAGAAAAATAACACTTGCTTTCTGTCCTGGCACCTTTTCCCAGGGAGGAATCTTCGTCCATCTGGAATTCTGTGTTCAAAAATGGCACTGCCCCAAACCCGCACAAGGTACACACCGTCGAGCTTTGCTCCCAGGGACAAGGGGGCAGCCTTGGGCGCTCAGGTGCCAATGATGGGGCACCATTACCTTTACTAAAACACAATGGCTTTCTGTCCTGGCAACTTTTCCCTGGGAGGAGTTTTCATTGGTCTGGAATTCTGGGCTGAAAAATGGCACTATCTGGGACCAGCACGTGGCACGCACTGTCGAGCTTTGCGCCCAGGCAAAAGGAGGCAACCTCTGGCTCTCAGATGCCAATGATGGGCCCCCATTAACACTAGAAATGGAACAATCGCTTTCTGTCCTGGGAGCCTTTTCCCCTGGGAGGAATCGTCATCCACCTGGAACTCAGGACTAAACAAAGCACTTTCTCTGACCTGCACGTGGCAGGCACCATCTTGCTTTGCACCCAGGGAAAAGGTGGCAGCCTTGGGCTCTCAGGTGCCAATGATGGGTCCCCATTAACACTAGATAAATAACAATCGCTTTCTGTCCTGGCACCTTTTCCCTGGGAGGAATTTTCGTCCGTCTGGAATTCTGGGCTGAAAAACGGCACTTCCCCGGACCCGCAAGTGGAACGCACCGTCGAGCTTTGTGCCCAGGGAAAAGGTGACAGCCTTGGGCTCTCAGGTGCCAAAGATGGGGCCCCATTACCCCTACAAAAGGCACAATCGCTTTCCGTCCTGGCACCTCTTCCCAGGAAGGAATCTTCATCGGTCTGGAATTCTGGAATGAGAAACGGCAATTTCCCGGACCCTCACATAGCACGCATGGTCGAGCTTTGCACCCAGGGTATAGGAGGCAACCTTGGGCTCTCAGGTGCCAATGATGGGGCCCCATTAACCCTAGAAATGGAACAATCGCTTTCTGTCCTGGGAGCTTTTTTCCTGTGAGGGTCTTCATCCGTCTGGAATTCAGGGCTGAAAAATGTCACTTTCCCGGTCCCTCACAGGGTACGAACTGTTGAGCTTTGCACCCAGGGAAAAGGTGGCAGCCTCGAACTCTCAGGTGCCAATGATGCGGCGCCATTACCATTACAAAATACACCATGACTTTGTCTACTGGTACCTTTTCCCTCTGAGGAATCTTCATAGGTCTGGAATTCTGGGCTGAAAAATGGCACTTTCCCGGACCCACTCGTGGAACGCTCCCTCGAGCTTTGTGCCCAGGGAAAAGGTGGCAGCCTTGGTCTCTCAGGTGTCAATTTTGGAGTTCCATTAACCCTAGAAAAGGCAAAATCGCTTTCTGTCCTGGCACCTTTTCCCTGGGAGAAATCTTCATCGGGCCTGAATTCTGGGATGAGAAACAGCACATTCCAGGACTGGCAAGTGGCACGTACCGTCAAGCTTTCCACTCAGGGAAAAGATTGCAGCCTTCGGCTCTTGGGTGCCAATGATGGGTCCCCATTACTCCTAGAAAAGGAGAAAACCATTCCTGTCCTGGCACCTTTTCCCAGGGAGGAATCTTCATCGGTCTGGAATTCTGGAATGAGAAACAGCAATTTCCCGGACCCTCACGTAGCACGCATGGTCGAGCTTTGCGCCCAGGGTATAGGAGGCAACCTTGGGCTCTCAGGTGCCAATCATGGGGCCCGATTAACCCTAGAAATAGAACAATCGCTTTCTGTCCTCGGAGCCTCTTCCCTGTGAGGCGTCTTCATCCGTCTGGAATTCAGGGCTGAAAAACGGAACTTTCCCGGACAAGAAAGTGGTACGCGCCGTTGATGTTTGCGCCCACGGAAAAGGTGGCAGCCTTGAACTCTGAGGTGCCAATGATGGGGCACCATTGACCCTAGAAAAGGACATATCGATTTCTGACCTGGCACCTTTTCCCTGGGAGGTGTCTTCGTCCGTCTGGAATTCTGGGTTCAAAAATGGCACTGCCCCAAACCCTCACAAGGTCGAGCTTTGCTCCCAGGGAAAAGGGGGCAGGCTTGGGCTCTCAGGTGCCAATGATGGGGCCCCATTAACCCTAGAGAAAGGAGAAATCCATTCGTGTCCTGGCACCTTTTCCCAGGGAGGAATCTTCATTGGCCCGGAAGTCTGGAATGAGAAACGGCAATTTCCGGACCCTCACGTAGATCGCACTGTCGAGATTTGCACCCAGGTTAAAGGAGGCAAACTTGGGCTCTCAGGTGCCAATGATGGGGCCCCATTAACCCTAGAAATGGAACAATCACTTTCTGTCCTGGCACATTTTCCCTGGGAGGAATCTTCATCCGTCTAGAATTCTGGGCTAAAAAATGGCGCTTTCCCATACAAGAAAGTGGCACGCACCCTCGACATTTGCGCCCAGGCAAAAGGTGGCAGCCTTGGGCTCTCAGGTGCCAAGGATGGGGCCCCGTTAACACTAGAAAAATAACACTTGCTTTCTGTCCTGGCACCTTCTCCTAGGGAGGAATCTTCGTCCGTCTGGAAATCTGGCTTCAAAAATAGCACTGCCCCAATACCGCACAAGGTACACACCGTTGAGCTTTGCTCCCAGGGAAAAGGGGGCAGCCTTGGGCTCTCAGGTGCCAATGATGGTGCCCCATTACCCCTAGAAAAGGCACAATGGCTTTCTGTCCTGGCACCTTTTCCCAGGGAGGAATCTTCATCGGTTTGGAATTCTGGTCTGAGAATCGGCATTTCCTGGACCCGCAAGTGGAACGCACCATCGAGCTTTGTGTCCAGGGAAAAGGTGGCAGTCTTGGGCTCTCAGGTGCCAATGATGGGGCACCATTACCTTTACTTTTCCCTGGGAGGAGTCTTCATTTGTCTGGAATTCTGGGCCATAAAGTGGCACTATCTGGGACCAGCACGTGGCACGCACTGTCGAGCTTTGCGCCCAGGGAAAAGGAGGCAACCTCTGGCTCTCAGATGCCAATGATGGGCCCCCATTAACACTAGAAATGGAACAATCGCTTTCTGTCCTGGGAGCCTTTTCCCTGGGAGGAGTCGTCATCCGTCTGGAATTCTGGGCTGAACAAAGCACTTTCTCTGACCAGCACGTGGCAGGCACCATTTAGCTTTACGCCCAGGGAAAAGGTCGCAGCCTTGGGCTCTCAGGTGCCAATGATGGGGCCCCGTTAACACTAGAAAAATAACAATCGCTTTCTGTCCTGGCACCTTTTTCCTGGGAGGAATATTCGTCCGTCTGGAATTCTGGGCTGAAAAACGGCACTTCCCCGGACCTGCAAGTGGAACGCAGCGTCGAGCTTTGCGCCCAGGCAAAAGGTGGCAGCCTTGGGCTCTCAGGTGCCAATGATGGGGCCCCATTAACCCCTAGAAAAAGAACACTTGCTTTCTGTCCTGGCACCTTTTCCTGGGAGGAATCTTCATCGGTCTCGAATTCTGTGCTGAAAACGGCTCTTTCCCTTACCTGCATGTGGCACGCACCGTCGAGCTTTGCTCCCAGGGAAAAGGTGACAGCATTGGGCTCTCAGGTGCCAATGAAGGGGTCCCAGTAACTCTAGAAAAGGCACAATGGCTTTCTGTCCTGGCACCTTTTCCCAGGGAGAAATCTTCGCTGGCCTGGAATTCTGGGATGAGAAACGGCACATTCCCGGACTTGCAAGTGGCACGCGCCGTCGACATTTGCGCCCAGGGAAAAGGTGGCAGCCTTGGGCTCTCAGGTGTCAATTTTGGGGCCCCATTAACCCTAGAAAAGGTGCAATCGCTTTCTCTCCTGGCACCTTTTCCCTGGGAAAAGTCTTCATTAGCCCCGAATTCTGGGATGAGAAACAGCACATTCATGCACCCGCAAGTGGCATGCACTGTCGAGCTTTGCGCCCAGGGAAAAGGTGGCAGCCCTGGGCTCTCAGCTGCCAATTTTCGGGCCCCAGTACCCCTAGAAAAGGCACAATGGCTTTCTGTCCTGACACCTTTTCCCAGGGAGGAATCTTCATCGGTCTGGAATTCTGGAATGAGATAGGGGAATTTCCCGGACCCTCACGTAGCACGCATGGTCAAGCTTTGCGCCCAGGGTATAGGAGGCAACCTTGGGCTCTCAGGTGCTAATGATGGGTCCCGATTAACCCTAGAAATGGAACAATCGCTTTCTGTCCTGGGAGCCTCTTCCCTGTGAGGCGTCTTCATCCGTCTGGAATTCAGGGCTGAAAAACGGCACTTTCCCGGACAAGAAAGTGGTACACGCCATTGATGTTTGCGCCCACGGAAAAGGTGGCAGCCTTGAACTCTCAGGTGCCAGTGATGGGGCACCATTGACCCTAGAAAAGGACAATTCGATTTCTGACCTGGCACCTTTTCCCTGGGAGGTATCTTCGTCCATCTGGAATTCTGGGTTCAAAAATGGCACTCCCCGAAACCCGCACAAGGTACACACCGTCGAGCTTTGCGCCCACGGAAAAGGGGGCAGCCTTGGGCTCTCAGGTGCCAATGATGGGGCCCCATTAACCCTAGAAAAAGGAGAAATCCATTCGTGTCCCAGCACCTTTTCCCAGGGAGGAATCTTCATCGGTCTGGAATTCTGGAATGAGAAACGGCAATTTCCCGGACCCTCACGTAGGACGCACCGTCGAGCTTTGCACCCAGGTTAAAGGAGGCAACCTTGGGCTCTCAGGTGCCAATGATGGGGCCCCATTAACCCTAGAAATGGAACAATGGCTTTCTGTCCTCTCACCTTTTCCCTAGGAGGAATCTTCATCCGTCTAGAATTCTGGGCTAAAAATTGGCACTTTCCCAGACAAGAAAGTGGCAGGCACCCTTGACATTTGCACCCAGGCAAAAGGTGGCAGCCTTGGGCTCTCATGTGCCAAGGATGGGGCCCCGTTAACACTAGAAAAATAACACTTGCTTTCTGTCCTGGCACCTTTTCCCAGGGAGGAATCTTCGTCCGTCTGGAAATCTGTGTTAAAAAATGGCACTGCCCCAAACCCGCACAAGGTACACACTGTCGACCTTTGCTCCCAAGGACAAGGGGGCGGCCTTGGGCCCTCAGGTGCCAATGATGGTGCACCATTACCTTTACAAAAAGCACAATGGCTTTCTGTCCTGGCACTTTTTCCCTGGGAGGAGTTTTCATTGGTCTGGAATTCTGGGCTGTAAAATGGCACTTTCTGGGACCAGCACGTGGCACGCACTGTCGAGCTTTGCGCCCAGGGAAAAGGAGGCAACCTCTGGCTCTCAGATGCCAATGATGGGCCCCCATTAACACTAGAAATGGAACAATCGCTTTCTGTCCTGGGAGCCTTTTCCCCTGGGAGGAATCGTCATCCGCCTGGAATTCAGGACTGAAGAAAGCACTTTCTCTGACCTGCACGTGGCAGGCACCATCTAGCTTTGCACCCAGGGAAAAGGTGGCAGCCTTGAACTCTCAGGTGCCAATGATGGGTCCCCATTAACACTAGATAAATAACAATCGCTTTCTGTCCTGGCACCTTTTCCCTGGGAGGAATTTTCGTCCGTCTGGAATTCTGGGCTGAAAAACGGCACTTCCCCGGACCCACAAGTGGAACGCACGGTCGAGCTTTGTGCCCAGGCAAAAGGTGGCAGCCTTGGGCTCTCAGGTGCCAATGATGGGGCCCCATTACCCCTACAAAAGGCACAATCACTTTCTGTCGTGGCACCTTTTCCCAGGGAGGAATCTTCATCGGTCTGGAATTCTGGAATGAGAAACGGCAATTTCCCGGACCCTCACATAGCACGCATGGTCGAGCTTTCCACTCAGGGTATAGGAGGCAACCTTGGGCTCTCAGGTGTCAATGATGGGGCCCCATTAACCCTAGAAATGGAACAATCGCTTTCTGTCCTGGGAGCCTCTTCCCTGTGAGGAGTCTTCATCCGTCTGGAATTCAGGGCTGAAAAATGCCACTTTCCCGGTCCCACACAGGGTACGCACTGTCGAGCTTTGCACCCAGGGAAAAGGTGGCAGCCTTGAACTCTCAGGTGCCAATGATGCGGCGCCATTACCATTACAAAATACACCATGGCATTGTCTCCTGGTACCTTTTCCCTCTGAGGAATCTTCATAGGTCTGGAATTCTGGGCTGAAAAATGGCACTTTCCCGGACCCACTCGTGGAACGCTCCCTCGAGCTTTGTGCCCAGGGAAAAGATGGCAGCCTTGGGCTCTCAGGTGTCAATTTTGGGGCCCCATTAACCCTAGAAAAGGCAAAATCGCTTTCTGTCCTGGCACCTTTTCCCTGGGAGAAATCTTCATCGGGCCCGAATTCTGGGATGAGAAACAGCACATTCATGGACCCGCAAGTGGCACACACCGTCGAGCTTTGCACTCAGGGAAAAGATTGCAGCCTTCGGCTCTCGAGTGCCAATGATGGGTCCCCATTACTCCTAGAAAAGGAGAAATCGATTCCTGTCCTGGCACCTTTTCCCAGGGAGGAATCTTCATCGGTCTGGAATTCTGGAATGAGAAACGGCAATTTCCCGGACCCTCACGTAGCACGCATGGTTGAGCTTTGAGCCCAGGGTATAGGAGGCAACCTTGGGCTAACAGGTGCCAATGATGGAGCCCGATTAACCCTAGAAATGGAACAATCGCTTTCTGTCCTGGGAGCCTCTTCCCTGTGAGGAGTCTTCATCCGTCTGGAATTCAGGACTGAAAAACGGCACATTCCTGGACAGGAAAGTGGTACACACCGTTGATGTTTGCGCCCACGGAAAAGGTGGCAGCCTTGAACTCTCAGGTGCCAATGATGGGGCACCATTGACCCTAGAAAAGGACAATTCGATTTCTGACCTGGCACCTTTTCCCTGGGAGGTTTCTTCGTCCGTCTGGAATTCTGGGTTCAAAAATGGCACTTCCCCAAACCCTCACAAGGTCGAGCTTTGCTCCCAGGAAAAAGGGGGCAGGCTTGGGCTCTCAGGTGCCAATGATGGGGCCCCATTAACCCTAGAAAAAGGAGAAATCCATTCGTGTCCTGGCACCTTTTCCCAGGGAGGAATCTTCATCGGTCTGGAATTCTGGAATGAGAAACGGCAATTTCTCGGACCCTCACGTAGCACGCATGGTCGAGCTTTGCGCCCAGGGTATAGGAGGCAACCTTGGACTCTCAGGTGCCAATGATGGGGCCCCATTAACCCTAGAAATGGAACAATCGCTTTCTGTCCTGGCACCTTTTCCCTGGGAGGAATCTTCATCCGTCTAGAATTCTGGGCTGAAAAATGGCACTTTCCCAGACAAGAAAGTGGCACGCACCCTCGACATTTGCGCCCAGGCAAAAGGTGGCAGCCTTGGGCTCTCATGTGCCAAGGATGGGGCCCCGTTAACACTAGAAAAATAACACTTGCTTTCTGTCCTGGCACATTTTCCCTGGAAGGAATTTTCGTCCGTCTGGAAATCTGGGTTCAAAAATGGCGCTGCCCCAAACCCGCACAAGGTACACACCGTCGAGCTTTGCTCCCAGGGAAAAGGGGGCAGCCTTGGGCGCTCAGGTGCCAATGATGGTGCCCCATTACCCCTACAAAAGGCAGAATGGCTTTCTGTCCTGGCACCTTTTCCCAGGGAGGAATCTTCATCGGTTTGGAATTCTGGTCTGAGAATCGGCATTTCCTGGACCCGCAAGTGGAACGCACCATCGAGCTTTGCGTCCAGGGAAAAGGTGGCAGTCTTGGGCTCTCAGGTGCCAATGATGGGGCCCCATTACCTTTACAAAAAGCACAATGGCTTTCTGTCCTGGCACCTTTTCCTTGGGAGGAGTCTTCATTGGTCTGGAATTCTGGGCTGTAAAATGGAACTTTCTGGGACCAGCATGTGGCACGCACTGTCGAGCTTTGCGCCCAGGGAAAAGGAGGCAACCTCTGGCTCTCAGATGCCAATGACGGACCCCCATTAACACTAGAAATGGAACAATCGCTTTCTGTCCTGGGAGCCTTTTCCCTGGGAGGAGTCGTCATCCGTCTGGAATCCTGGGCTGAACAAAGCACTTTCTCTGACCTGCACGTGGCAGGCACTATCTAGCTTTGCGCCCAGGGAAAAGGTGGCAGCCTTTGGCTCTCAGGTGCCAATGACGGGTCCCCGTTAACACTGGATAAATAACAATCGCTTTTTGTCCTGGCACATTTCCCAGGGAGAAATCTTCGCTGGCCTGGAATTCTGGGATGAGAAACGGCACATTCCCCGACTTACACGTGGCACGCGCCGTCGACATTTGCGCCCAGGCAAAAGGTGGCAGCCTTGGGCTCTCAGGTGCCAATGATGGGGCCCCATTACCCCTTAGAAAAGGCACAATGGCTTTCTGTCCTGACACCTTTTCCCAGAGAGGAATCGACTTCTGTCTGGAATTCTGGGCTGAAAAACGGCCCTTTCCCAGACCCGCACAGGTTATGCATTGTCGAGCTTTGCACCCAGGGAAAAGGTGGCAGCCTTGGGCTCTCAGGGTCCAGTTTTGGGGCCCCATTACCTAGAAAAGGCACAATCGCTTTCTGTCCTGGCACCTTATCTCAGGGAGACGTCTTCATCGTACTGGAATTATGGGCTGAAAAATGGCACTTTCCCGGACCCGCAAGTGGCAGCGCCTTCAAGTTTTTCGCCCAGGGAAAAGGTGGCAGCCTTGGGCTCTCAGGTGCCCGTGATGGGACCCCATTCACCCTAGAAAAGGAGAAATCGATTTCTGTCCAGGCACCTTTTCCCTCTGAGGAATCTTCATCGGTCTGGAAACCTGGAATGAGAAACGGCAATTTCCCGGACCCTCACGTTGTCACGCACCTTTGAGCTCCACGCCCAGGGAAAAGGCGGCAAACTTGGGCTCTCAGGTGCCTGTGACGGGGCCCGATTTCCTCTAGAAAAGGCACAATGGCTTTCTGTCCTGGCACCTTTTCCCTGGGAGTAATCGTCTTCCTTCTGGAATTCTGGTTTTGAAAAACGGCCCTTTCCCGGACTCGCACAAGGTACGCACCGTCGAGCTTTGCGCCCAGGTAAAAGGTGGCAAACTTGGGCTCTCAGGTGCCAATGATGGGGCCGCATTACTTCTAGAAAATGCACAGTGGCTGTCTGTCCTGGCACCTTTACCCAGGGAGGCAATTTCATCCGTCTGGAATAGTGGGCTGAAAAACAGCACTTTCCCGGTCACGCAAGTATCACGCACTGTCGAGCTTTTCGCCCTGGGAAAAGGTGGCAGCCTTGGGCTCTCAGGTGCTCTTCTAACACGTGAAACTCTTGATTTCTGACAGACAGGAGACATCAGGGCACATATTTCTTATGGTTTTGGAAAGTAAATCATTTGCATCTAAAACTGCAGGTCTGGAGCTTGCTTTCATGGTGAAAAGCACTGTTGTTCCTTAGGGGAAGCTCAATGAGCAAAGTGCAACTTTGCTTTGCTAACAAGTGAAACAGTCGATTCCTCTCAGACAGAAGGCATCAGGACACAGTATTCTTATGGCTCTGGCTAGTGCATCACATGCATCAGAGAATCCAGGACTGGAGCTCTCTTTCTGGATGCAAAGCACAGTTGTTCCTTAGGGGAAGTTCAGTTCGCAAAGAGTAGCATTTTTCTGCTAACAAGTGAAACAGTCGATTCCTGCCAGAAAGAATGTATCAGGACACATATTTCTTATGGCTTTAGAAAGATTCTCATATGCATCTGAGAATCCAGGACTGGATCTTTCTTTCTCGGTAAAAAACAACCTTGTTCCTCAGGGGAAGCTCATCTCGCAAAGTGCAACTTTTCGTTGCTAACAAGAGAAACAGCTGATTCTTGCAAGACAGAAGGCATAAGGACACACATTTCTTATGGCTTTGGTAAGTGAATAATATGCATCTTAAAATCCAGGCCTGGATCTTTCTGTCTCGGTGAAAAACAACGTTGTTCCTTAGGGGAAGCTCATCTCGCAAAGTGCAACTTTTCGTTGCTAACAAGAGAAACGGCTGATTCTTGCAAGACAGAAGGCATAAGGACACACATTTCTTATGGCTTTGGTAATGAATCATATGCATCTTAGAATCCAGGCCTGGATCTTTCTTTCTCCGTGAAAATCACAGTGGTTCTTTAGAGGAGCTCCTCTCGTAAAGTGCAACTAACTCTCCCGTGATGTGCTAAAGTGTGACGCGGTTGATTCTTGCCAGACAGAAGGCTGCAAGATACATATTTTTTATGGATTTGGAAAGAGAATTATATGCATCAGAGAATCCAGGCCTGGAGCTTTCTTTCTCCGTGAAAGAAACAGTTGTTACTTATGGGAATGTACTCTCGCAAAGTGTAGCGAAGAGTCCCATCTGTGCTAACAAGTGAAACAGCTGATTCTTGCCGATACACATTTGTTATGGCTTTGGAAAATGAATCACATGCATCAGAGAATCCAGGCCTGGAGCTTTATTTCTCGGTGAGAAACAGACTTGTTCTTTATGGGAAGCTCGTCTTCCAAAATGCAACTAACAGTGCCATGCTCTGCTAACAAGTGGAAACTTGATTCCTGCCAGAGAGAATACATTAGGGCACTCATTTCTAACGGCTTTTGAAAGTGAATCATATGCATCAGATAATCCATGCCTGGAGCTTTCTTATTTGGGAAAAGCACAAGTGCTCCTTGAAGCAAGCTCATCTCGCAAAGTGCAAATAAAAGTCCCATGGTCCTTTAACAAGTGAAACATTTGATTCCTGCCAGACAGAACATATAAGGAAACACATTTCTTATGGTTTTGGAAAGTGAATCCTATGCATCTGAGAACCGAGGCCTGGAGCTTTCTTACTCTGAAAAAAGCACAGGTGCTCCTTTTAGGAAGTTCATCTCGCAAAGTGCAAATAATAATCACTTACTCTGGTAACAAGTGTAAGAGTTGATTCCTGCCAGACAGAAGGCATGAGGATACACATTTGTTATGGTTTTGGAAAATGAATGATATGCAAGAGAGAATCGAGGCCTGGAGCTTTTTTACTCTGGGAAAAACACCGTTGCTCCTTATAGGAAGTTCATCTCGAAAAGTGGAGTTAACAGTTCCATGCTCTGCTAAATTTAAAAGAGTTTATTCCTGCCAGACAGAAGGCATCAGGAACGTCATTTCTTCTGGATTGGAAAGTGAATCATATGTATCTAACAATCCAGAGCTAGAGCTTGCTTTCTCGGTGAAAATCACACTGGTTCCTTAGAGAAGCTCATCTCGCAAAGTGCAACTAAGAGTGCCATGATCTGCTACAATGTGACACAGTTGATTCCTGCCAGAGAGAATGCATCGGGATACACCAATGATAGGGCCCCATTAACCTTAGAAAAGGAACAATTACTTTCTGTCCTGCCTCGTTTTCCCTGGCAGGAATCTTGGCCCATCTGCAATTCCGGGATGAAAAAAGGCTTGTACCTGCCTAAAACGATTGAGGTTTGCATCAAGATGAAAGTTCAGATCTTTGTGGTCTCAGGTGCCAATGATGGGGCCCAATTAACACTACAAAAGGAGCAATCCTTTTATATCTTGGCACCTTTTCCCTGGGAGAAATCTTTGTCCATCTGCAATTCAGACCTGGAGCTTTCTTTCTCTGTGAAAAACACAGTTCTTCATTAGGGGAAGCTCACCTAGCAAAGTGCAACTTTGCTCTGCTACCAAGTGAAACATTTGATTCCTGCCAGACAGAAGGCATCAGACAAACCTTTCTCATGGCTTTGGATAGTGAATTAGGTTTAGGATTAGGGTTAGGTTTAGCTTTAGGGTCGGGGTTTGTGTCGAGGTCAGGGTCAGGGTTAGTGTTACAGTTTAAGGGGTCAGGGTTAGGGTCAGGGTCAGGGTTAAGGTGAGAGTCATGGTCAGGGTCAGGGTTAGGGTTAGGCTTAGGGTGAGGCTTGGGGTTAGGGTTAGGGTTAGGCTTAGGCTTAGGGTTAGGGTTAGGGTTAGGGTTAGGGTTTGGGACCCCCACAGTTTACAGTAAGCACTAGGGTTAGGGTTAGGGTTAGGGTTAGGGTTAGGGGTAGGGTTAGGGTTAGGGTTAGGGTTAGGCTTAGGCTTAGGGTTAGGGTTAGGGTTAGGGTTAGGGTTAGGATTAGGGACCCCCACAGTTTACAGTAAGCACTAGGGCTAGGGTTAGGGTTAGGCGTAGGGGTTAGGGTTAGGGTTAGGGTTAGGGTTAGGGTTAGGGTTAGGGTTAGGGTTAGGGTTAGGGTTAGGGTTAGGGTTAGGGTTTAGGGTTAGGGTTAGGGTTAGGGTTAGGGTTAGGGTTAGGGTTAGGGTTAGGGTTAGGGTTAGGGTTAGGGGTTAGGGTTAGGGTTAGGGTTAGGGTTAGGGTTAGGGTTAGGGTTAGGGTTAGGGTTAGGGTTAGGGTTAGGGTTAGGGTTAGGGTTAGGGTTAGGGTTAGGGTTAGGGTTAGGGTTAGGGTTAGGGTTAGGGTTAGGGTTAGGGTTAGGGTTAGGGTTAGGGTTAGGGTTAGGGTTAGGGTTAGGGTTAGGGTTAGGGTTAGGGTTAGGGTTAGGGTTAGGGTTAGGGTTAGGGTTAGGGTTAGGGTTAGGGTTAGGGTTAGGGTTAGGGTTAGGGTTAGGGTTAGGGTTAGGGTTAGGGTTAGGGTTAGGGTTAGGGTTAGGGTTAGGGTTAGGGTTAGGGTTAGGGTTAGGGTTAGGGTTAGGGTTAGGGTTAGGGTTAGGGTTAGGGTTAGGGTTAGGGTTAGGGTTAGGGTTAGGGTTAGGGTTAGGGTTAGGGTTAGGGTTAGGGTTAGGGTTAGGGTTAGGGTTAGGGTTAGGGTTAGGGTTAGGGTTAGGGTTAGGGTTAGGGTTAGGGTTAGGGTTAGGGTTAGGGTTAGGGTTAGGGTTAGGGTTAGGGTTAGGGTTAGGGTTAGGGTTAGGGTTAGGGTTAGGGTTAGGGTTAGGGTTAGGGTTAGGGTTAGGGTTAGGGTTAGGGTTAGGGTTAGGGTTAGGGTTAGGGTTAGGGTTAGGGTTAGGGTTAGGGTTAGGGTTAGGGTTAGGGTTAGGGTTAGGGTTAGGGTTAGGGTTAGGGTTAGGGTTAGGGTTAGGGTTAGGGTTAGGGTTAGGGTTAGGGTTAGGGTTAGGGTTAGGGTTAGGGTTAGGGTTAGGGTTAGGGTTAGGGTTAGGGTTAGGGTTAGGGTTAGGGTTAGGGTTAGGGTTAGGGTTAGGGTTAGGGTTAGGGTTAGGGTTAGGGTTAGGGTTAGGGTTAGGGTTAGGGTTAGGGTTAGGGTTAGGGTTAGGGTTAGGGTTAGGGTTAGGGTTAGGGTTAGGGTTAGGGTTAGGGTTAGGGTTAGGGTTAGGGTTAGGGTTAGGGTTAGGGTTAGGGTTAGGGTTAGGGTTAGGGTTAGGGTTAGGGTTAGGGTTAGGGTTAGGGTTAGGGTTAGGGTTAGGGTTAGGGTTAGGGTTAGGGTTAGGGTTAGGGTTAGGGTTAGGGTTAGGGTTAGGGTTAGGGTTAGGGTTAGGGTTAGGGTTAGGGTTAGGGTTAGGGTTAGGGTTAGGGTTAGGGTTAGGGTTAGGGTTAGGGTTAGGGTTAGGGTTAGGGTTAGGGTTAGGGTTAGGGTTAGGGTTAGGGTTAGGGTTAGGGTTAGGGTTAGGGTTAGGGTTAGGGTTAGGGTTAGGGTTAGGGTTAGGGTTAGGGTTAGGGTTAGGGTTAGGGTTAGGGTTAGGGTTAGGGTTAGGGTTAGGGTTAGGGTTAGGGTTAGGGTTAGGGTTAGGGTTAGGGTTAGGGTTAGGGTTAGGGTTAGGGTTAGGGTTAGGGTTAGGGTTAGGGTTAGGGTTAGGGTTAGGGTTAGGGTTAGGGTTAGGGTTAGGGTTAGGGTTAGGGTTAGGGTTAGGGTTAGGGTTAGGGTTAGGGTTAGGGTTAGGGTTAGGGTTAGGGTTAGGGTTAGGGTTAGGGTTAGGGTTAGGGTTAGGGTTAGGGTTAGGGTTAGGGTTAGGGTTAGGGTTAGGGTTAGGGTTAGGGTTAGGGTTAGGGTTAGGGTTAGGGTTAGGGTTAGGGTTAGGGTTAGGGTTAGGGTTAGGGTTAGGGTTAGGGTTAGGGTTAGGGTTAGGGTTAGGGTTAGGGTTAGGGTTAGGGTTAGGGTTAGGGTTAGGGTTAGGGTTAGGGTTAGGGTTAGGGTTAGGGTTAGGGTTAGGGTTAGGGTTAGGGTTAGGGTTAGGGTTAGGGTTAGGGTTAGGGTTAGGGTTAGGGTTAGGGTTAGGGTTAGGGTTAGGGTTAGGGTTAGGGTTAGGGTTAGGGTTAGGGTTAGGGTTAGGGTTAGGGTTAGGGTTAGGGTTAGGGTTAGGGTTAGGGTTAGGGTTAGGGTTAGGGTTAGGGTTAGGGTTAGGGTTAGGGTTAGGGTTAGGGTTAGGGTTAGGGTTAGGGTTAGGGTTAGGGTTAGGGTTAGGGTTAGGGTTAGGGTTAGGGTTAGGGTTAGGGTTAGGGTTAGGGTTAGGGTTAGGGTTAGGGTTAGGGTTAGGGTTAGGGTTAGGGTTAGGGTTAGGGTTAGGGTTAGGGTTAGGGTTAGGGTTAGGGTTAGGGTTAGGGTTAGGGTTAGGGTTAGGGTTAGGGTTAGGGTTAGGGTTAGGGTTAGGGTTAGGGTTAGGGTTAGGGTTAGGGTTAGGGTTAGGGTTAGGGTTAGGGTTAGGGTTAGGGTTAGGGTTAGGGTTAGGGTTAGGGTTAGGGTTAGGGTTAGGGTTAGGGTTAGGGTTAGGGTTAGGGTTAGGGTTAGGGTTAGGGTTAGGGTTAGGGTTAGGGTTAGGGTTAGGGTTAGGGTTAGGGTTAGGGTTAGGGTTAGGGTTAGGGTTAGGGTTAGGGTTAGGGTTAGGGTTAGGGTTAGGGTTAGGGTTAGGGTTAGGGTTAGGGTTAGGGTTAGGGTTAGGGTTAGGGTTAGGGTTAGGGTTAGGGTTAGGGTTAGGGTTAGGGTTAGGGTTAGGGTTAGGGTTAGGGTTAGGGTTAGGGTTAGGGTTAGGGTTAGGGTTAGGGTTAGGGTTAGGGTTAGGGTTAGGGTTAGGGTTAGGGTTAGGGTTAGGGTTAGGGTTAGGGTTAGGGTTAGGGTTAGGGTTAGGGTTAGGGTTAGGGTTAGGGTTAGGGTTAGGGTTAGGGTTAGGGTTAGGGTTAGGGTTAGGGTTAGGGTTAGGGTTAGGGTTAGGGTTAGGGTTAGGGTTAGGGTTAGGGTTAGGGTTAGGGTTAGGGTTAGGGTTAGGGTTAGGGTTAGGGTTAGGGTTAGGGTTAGGGTTAGGGTTAGGGTTAGGGTTAGGGTTAGGGTTAGGGTTAGGGTTAGGGTTAGGGTTAGGGTTAGGGTTAGGGTTAGGGTTAGGGTTAGGGTTAGGGTTAGGGTTAGGGTTAGGGTTAGGGTTAGGGTTAGGGTTAGGGTTAGGGTTAGGGTTAGGGTTAGGGTTAGGGTTAGGGTTAGGGTTAGGGTTAGGGTTAGGGTTAGGGTTAGGGTTAGGGTTAGGGTTAGGGTTAGGGTTAGGGTTAGGGTTAGGGTTAGGGTTAGGGTTAGGGTTAGGGTTAGGGTTAGGGTTAGGGTTAGGGTTAGGGTTAGGGTTAGGGTTAGGGTTAGGGTTAGGGTTAGGGTTAGGGTTAGGGTTAGGGTTAGGGTTAGGGTTAGGGTTAGGGTTAGGGTTAGGGTTAGGGTTAGGGTTAGGGTTAGGGTTAGGGTTAGGGTTAGGGTTAGGGTTAGGGTTAGGGTTAGGGTTAGGGTTAGGGTTAGGGTTAGGGTTAGGGTTAGGGTTAGGGTTAGGGTTAGGGTTAGGGTTAGGGTTAGGGTTAGGGTTAGGGTTAGGGTTAGGGTTAGGGTTAGGGTTAGGGTTAGGGTTAGGGTTAGGGTTAGGGTTAGGGTTAGGGTTAGGGTTAGGGTTAGGGTTAGGGTTAGGGTTAGGGTTAGGGTTAGGGTTAGGGTTAGGGTTAGGGTTAGGGTTAGGGTTAGGGTTAGGGTTAGGGTTAGGGTTAGGGTTAGGGTTAGGGTTAGGGTTAGGGTTAGGGTTAGGGTTAGGGTTAGGGTTAGGGTTAGGGTTAGGGTTAGGGTTAGGGTTAGGGTTAGGGTTAGGGTTAGGGTTAGGGTTAGGGTTAGGGTTAGGGTTAGGGTTAGGGTTAGGGTTAGGGTTAGGGTTAGGGTTAGGGTTAGGGTTAGGGTTAGGGTTAGGGTTAGGGTTAGGGTTAGGGTTAGGGTTAGGGTTAGGGTTAGGGTTAGGGTTAGGGTTAGGGTTAGGGTTAGGGTTAGGGTTAGGGTTAGGGTTAGGGTTAGGGTTAGGGTTAGGGTTAGGGTTAGGGTTAGGGTTAGGGTTAGGGTTAGGGTTAGGGTTAGGGTTAGGGTTAGGGTTAGGGTTAGGGTTAGGGTTAGGGTTAGGGTTAGGGTTAGGGTTAGGGTTAGGGTTAGGGTTAGGGTTAGGGTTAGGGTTAGGGTTAGGGTTAGGGTTAGGGTTAGGGTTAGGGTTAGGGTTAGGGTTAGGGTTAGGGTTAGGGTTAGGGTTAGGGTTAGGGTTAGGGTTAGGGTTAGGGTTAGGGTTAGGGTTAGGGTTAGGGTTAGGGTTAGGGTTAGGGTTAGGGTTAGGGTTAGGGTTAGGGTTAGGGTTAGGGTTAGGGTTAGGGTTAGGGTTAGGGTTAGGGTTAGGGTTAGGGTTAGGGTTAGGGTTAGGGTTAGGGTTAGGGTTAGGGTTAGGGTTAGGGTTAGGGTTAGGGTTAGGGTTAGGGTTAGGGTTAGGGTTAGGGTTAGGGTTAGGGTTAGGGTTAGGGTTAGGGTTAGGGTTAGGGTTAGGGTTAGGGTTAGGGTTAGGGTTAGGGTTAGGGTTAGGGTTAGGGTTAGGGTTAGGGTTAGGGTTAGGGTTAGGGTTAGGGTTAGGGTTAGGGTTAGGGTTAGGGTTAGGGTTAGGGTTAGGGTTAGGGTTAGGGTTAGGGTTAGGGTTAGGGTTAGGGTTAGGGTTAGGGTTAGGGTTAGGGTTAGGGTTAGGGTTAGGGTTAGGGTTAGGGTTAGGGTTAGGGTTAGGGTTAGGGTTAGGGTTAGGGTTAGGGTTAGGGTTAGGGTTAGGGTTAGGGTTAGGGTTAGGGTTAGGGTTAGGGTTAGGGTTAGGGTTAGGGTTAGGGTTAGGGTTAGGGTTAGGGTTAGGGTTAGGGTTAGGGTTAGGGTTAGGGTTAGGGTTAGGGTTAGGGTTAGGGTTAGGGTTAGGGTTAGGGTTAGGGTTAGGGTTAGGGTTAGGGTTAGGGTTAGGGTTAGGGTTAGGGTTAGGGTTAGGGTTAGGGTTAGGGTTAGGGTTAGGGTTAGGGTTAGGGTTAGGGTTAGGGTTAGGGTTAGGGTTAGGGTTAGGGTTAGGGTTAGGGTTAGGGTTAGGGTTAGGGTTAGGGTTAGGGTTAGGGTTAGGGTTAGGGTTAGGGTTAGGGTTAGGGTTAGGGTTAGGGTTAGGGTTAGGGTTAGGGTTAGGGTTAGGGTTAGGGTTAGGGTTAGGGTTAGGGTTAGGGTTAGGGTTAGGGTTAGGGTTAGGGTTAGGGTTAGGGTTAGGGTTAGGGTTAGGGTTAGGGTTAGGGTTAGGGTTAGGGTTAGGGTTAGGGTTAGGGTTAGGGTTAGGGTTAGGGTTAGGGTTAGGGTTAGGGTTAGGGTTAGGGTTAGGGTTAGGGTTAGGGTTAGGGTTAGGGTTAGGGTTAGGGTTAGGGTTAGGGTTAGGGTTAGGGTTAGGGTTAGGGTTAGGGTTAGGGTTAGGGTTAGGGTTAGGGTTAGGGTTAGGGTTAGGGTTAGGGTTAGGGTTAGGGTTAGGGTTAGGGTTAGGGTTAGGGTTAGGGTTAGGGTTAGGGTTAGGGTTAGGGTTAGGGTTAGGGTTAGGGTTAGGGTTAGGGTTAGGGTTAGGGTTAGGGTTAGGGTTAGGGTTAGGGTTAGGGTTAGGGTTAGGGTTAGGGTTAGGGTTAGGGTTAGGGTTAGGGTTAGGGTTAGGGTTAGGGTTAGGGTTAGGGTTAGGGTTAGGGTTAGGGTTAGGGTTAGGGTTAGGGTTAGGGTTAGGGTTAGGGTTAGGGTTAGGGTTAGGGTTAGGGTTAGGGTTAGGGTTAGGGTTAGGGTTAGGGTTAGGGTTAGGGTTAGGGTTAGGGTTAGGGTTAGGGTTAGGGTTAGGGTTAGGGTTAGGGTTAGGGTTAGGGTTAGGGTTAGGGTTAGGGTTAGGGTTAGGGTTAGGGTTAGGGTTAGGGTTAGGGTTAGGGTTAGGGTTAGGGTTAGGGTTAGGGTTAGGGTTAGGGTTAGGGTTAGGGTTAGGGTTAGGGTTAGGGTTAGGGTTAGGGTTAGGGTTAGGGTTAGGGTTAGGGTTAGGGTTAGGGTTAGGGTTAGGGTTAGGGTTAGGGTTAGGGTTAGGGTTAGGGTTAGGGTTAGGGTTAGGGTTAGGGTTAGGGTTAGGGTTAGGGTTAGGGTTAGGGTTAGGGTTAGGGTTAGGGTTAGGGTTAGGGTTAGGGTTAGGGTTAGGGTTAGGGTTAGGGTTAGGGTTAGGGTTAGGGTTAGGGTTAGGGTTAGGGTTAGGGTTAGGGTTAGGGTTAGGGTTAGGGTTAGGGTTAGGGTTAGGGTTAGGGTTAGGGTTAGGGTTAGGGTTAGGGTTAGGGTTAGGGTTAGGGTTAGGGTTAGGGTTAGGGTTAGGGTTAGGGTTAGGGTTAGGGTTAGGGTTAGGGTTAGGGTTAGGGTTAGGGTTAGGGTTAGGGTTAGGGTTAGGGTTAGGGTTAGGGTTAGGGTTAGGGTTAGGGTTAGGGTTAGGGTTAGGGTTAGGGTTAGGGTTAGGGTTAGGGTTAGGGTTAGGGTTAGGGTTAGGGTTAGGGTTAGGGTTAGGGTTAGGGTTAGGGTTAGGGTTAGGGTTAGGGTTAGGGTTAGGGTTAGGGTTAGGGTTAGGGTTAGGGTTAGGGTTAGGGTTAGGGTTAGGGTTAGGGTTAGGGTTAGGGTTAGGGTTAGGGTTAGGGTTAGGGTTAGGGTTAGGGTTAGGGTTAGGGTTAGGGTTAGGGTTAGGGTTAGGGTTAGGGTTAGGGTTAGGGTTAGGGTTAGGGTTAGGGTTAGGGTTAGGGTTAGGGTTAGGGTTAGGGTTAGGGTTAGGGTTAGGGTTAGGGTTAGGGTTAGGGTTAGGGTTAGGGTTAGGGTTAGGGTTAGGGTTAGGGTTAGGGTTAGGGTTAGGGTTAGGGTTAGGGTTAGGGTTAGGGTTAGGGTTAGGGTTAGGGTTAGGGTTAGGGTTAGGGTTAGGGTTAGGGTTAGGGTTAGGGTTAGGGTTAGGGTTAGGGTTAGGGTTAGGGTTAGGGTTAGGGTTAGGGTTAGGGTTAGGGTTAGGGTTAGGGTTAGGGTTAGGGTTAGGGTTAGGGTTAGGGTTAGGGTTAGGGTTAGGGTTAGGGTTAGGGTTAGGGTTAGGGTTAGGGTTAGGGTTAGGGTTAGGGTTAGGGTTAGGGTTAGGGTTAGGGTTAGGGTTAGGGTTAGGGTTAGGGTTAGGGTTAGGGTTAGGGTTAGGGTTAGGGTTAGGGTTAGGGTTAGGGTTAGGGTTAGGGTTAGGGTTAGGGTTAGGGTTAGGGTTAGGGTTAGGGTTAGGGTTAGGGTTAGGGTTAGGGTTAGGGTTAGGGTTAGGGTTAGGGTTAGGGTTAGGGTTAGGGTTAGGGTTAGGGTTAGGGTTAGGGTTAGGGTTAGGGTTAGGGTTAGGGTTAGGGTTAGGGTTAGGGTTAGGGTTAGGGTTAGGGTTAGGGTTAGGGTTAGGGTTAGGGTTAGGGTTAGGGTTAGGGTTAGGGTTAGGGTTAGGGTTAGGGTTAGGGTTAGGGTTAGGGTTAGGGTTAGGGTTAGGGTTAGGGTTAGGGTTAGGGTTAGGGTTAGGGTTAGGGTTAGGGTTAGGGTTAGGGTTAGGGTTAGGGTTAGGGTTAGGGTTAGGGTTAGGGTTAGGGTTAGGGTTAGGGTTAGGGTTAGGGTTAGGGTTAGGGTTAGGGTTAGGGTTAGGGTTAGGGTTAGGGTTAGGGTTAGGGTTAGGGTTAGGGTTAGGGTTAGGGTTAGGGTTAGGGTTAGGGTTAGGGTTAGGGTTAGGGTTAGGGTTAGGGTTAGGGTTAGGGTTAGGGTTAGGGTTAGGGTTAGGGTTAGGGTTAGGGTTAGGGTTAGGGTTAGGGTTAGGGTTAGGGTTAGGGTTAGGGTTAGGGTTAGGGTTAGGGTTAGGGTTAGGGTTAGGGTTAGGGTTAGGGTTAGGGTTAGGGTTAGGGTTAGGGTTAGGGTTAGGGTTAGGGTTAGGGTTAGGGTTAGGGTTAGGGTTAGGGTTAGGGTTAGGGTTAGGGTTAGGGTTAGGGTTAGGGTTAGGGTTAGGGTTAGGGTTAGGGTTAGGGTTAGGGTTAGGGTTAGGGTTAGGGTTAGGGTTAGGGTTAGGGTTAGGGTTAGGGTTAGGGTTAGGGTTAGGGTTAGGGTTAGGGTTAGGGTTAGGGTTAGGGTTAGGGTTAGGGTTAGGGTTAGGGTTAGGGTTAGGGTTAGGGTTAGGGTTAGGGTTAGGGTTAGGGTTAGGGTTAGGGTTAGGGTTAGGGTTAGGGTTAGGGTTAGGGTTAGGGTTAGGGTTAGGGTTAGGGTTAGGGTTAGGGTTAGGGTTAGGGTTAGGGTTAGGGTTAGGGTTAGGGTTAGGGTTAGGGTTAGGGTTAGGGTTAGGGTTAGGGTTAGGGTTAGGGTTAGGGTTAGGGTTAGGGTTAGGGTTAGGGTTAGGGTTAGGGTTAGGGTTAGGGTTAGGGTTAGGGTTAGGGTTAGGGTTAGGGTTAGGGTTAGGGTTAGGGTTAGGGTTAGGGTTAGGGTTAGGGTTAGGGTTAGGGTTAGGGTTAGGGTTAGGGTTAGGGTTAGGGTTAGGGTTAGGGTTAGGGTTAGGGTTAGGGTTAGGGTTAGGGTTAGGGTTAGGGTTAGGGTTAGGGTTAGGGTTAGGGTTAGGGTTAGGGTTAGGGTTAGGGTTAGGGTTAGGGTTAGGGTTAGGGTTAGGGTTAGGGTTAGGGTTAGGGTTAGGGTTAGGGTTAGGGTTAGGGTTAGGGTTAGGGTTAGGGTTAGGGTTAGGGTTAGGGTTAGGGTTAGGGTTAGGGTTAGGGTTAGGGTTAGGGTTAGGGTTAGGGTTAGGGTTAGGGTTAGGGTTAGGGTTAGGGTTAGGGTTAGGGTTAGGGTTAGGGTTAGGGTTAGGGTTAGGGTTAGGGTTAGGGTTAGGGTTAGGGTTAGGGTTAGGGTTAGGGTTAGGGTTAGGGTTAGGGTTAGGTTAGGGTTAGGGTTAGGGTTAGGGTTAGGGTTAGGGTTAGGGTTAGGGTTAGGGTTAGGGTTAGGGTTAGGGTTAGGGTTAGGGTTGGTTAGGGTTAGGGTTAGGGTTAGGGTTAGGGTTAGGGTTAGGGTTAGGGTTAGGGTTAGGGTTAGGTTAGGGTTAGGGTTAGGGTTAGGGTTAGGGTTAGGGTTAGGGTTAGGGTTAGGGTTAGGGTTAGGGTTAGGGTTAGGGTTAGGGTTAGGGTTAGGGTTAGGGTTAGGGTTAGGGTTAGGGTTAGGGTTAGGGTAGGTTAGGGTTAGGGTTAGGGTTAGGGTTAGGGTTAGGGTTAGGGTTAGGGTTAGGGTTAGGGTTAGGGTTAGGGTTAGGGTTAGGGTTAGGGTTAGGGTTAGGGTTAGGGTTAGGGTTAGGGTTAGGGTTAGGGTTAGGGTTAGGGTTAGGGTTAGGGTTAGGGTTAGGGTTAGGGTTAGGGTTAGGGTTAGGGTTAGGGTTAGGGTTAGGTTAGGGTTAGGGTTAGGGTTAGGGTTAGGGTTAGGGTTAGGGTTAGGGTTAGGGTTAGGGTTAGGGTTAGGGTTAGGTTAGGGTTAGGGTTAGGGTTAGGGTTAGGGTTAGGGTTAGGGTTAGGGTTAGGGTTAGGGTTAGGGTTAGGGTTAGGGTTAGGGTTAGGGTTAGGGTTAGGGTTAGGGTTAGGGTTAGGGTTAGGGTTAGGGTTAGGGTTAGGGTTAGGGTTAGGGTTAGGGTTAGGGTTAGGGTTAGGGTTAGGGTTAGGGTTAGGGTTAGGGTTAGGGTTAGGGTTAGGGTTAGGGTTAGGGTTAGGGTTAGGGTTAGGGTTAGGGTTAGGGTTAGGGTTAGGGTTAGGGTTAGGGTTAGGGTTAGGGTTAGGGTTAGGGTTAGGGTTAGGGTTAGGGTTAGGGTTAGGGTTAGGGTTAGGGTTAGGTTAGGGTTAGGGTTAGGGTTAGGGTTAGGGTTAGGGTTAGGGTTAGGGTTAGGGTTAGGGTTAGGGTTAGGGTTAGGGTTAGGGTTAGGGTTAGGGTTAGGGTTAGGGTTAGGGTTAGGGTTAGGGTTAGGGTTAGGGTTAGGGTTAGGGTTAGGGTTAGGGTTAGGGTTAGGGTTAGGGTTAGGGTTAGGGTTAGGGTTAGGGTTAGGTTAGGGTTAGGGTTAGGGTTAGGGTTAGGGTTAGGGTTAGGGTTAGGGTTAGGGTTAGGGTTAGGGTTAGGGTTAGGGTTAGGGTTAGGGTTAGGGTTAGGGTTAGGGTTAGGGTTAGGGTTAGGGTTAGGGTTAGGGTTAGGGTTAGGGTTAGGGTTAGGGTTAGGGTTAGGGTTAGGGTTAGGGTTAGGGTTAGGGTTAGGGTTAGGGTTAGGGTTAGGGTTAGGTTAGGGTTAGGGTTAGGGTTAGGGTTAGGGTTAGGGTTAGGGTTAGGGTTAGGGTTAGGGTTAGGGTTAGGGTTAGGGTTAGGGTTAGGGTTAGGGTTAGGGTTAGGGTTAGGGTTAGGGTTAGGGTTAGGGTTAGGGTTAGGGGTTAGGGTTAGGGTTAGGGTTAGGGTTAGGGTTAGGGTTAGGGTTTAGGGTTAGGGTTAGGGTTAGGGTTAGGGTTAGGGTTAGGGTTAGGGTTAGGGTTAGGGTTAGGGTTAGGGTTAGGGTTAGGGTTAGGGTTAGGGTTAGGGTTAGGGTTAGGGTTAGGGTTAGGGTTTAGGGTTAGGGTTAGGGTTAGGGTTAGGGTTAGGGTTAGGGTTAGGGTTAGGGTTAGGGTTAGGTTAGGGTTAGGGTTAGGGTTAGGGTTAGGGTTAGGGTTAGGGTTAGGGTTAGGGTTAGGGTTAGGGTTAGGGGTTAGGGTTAGGGTTAGGGTTTAGGGTTAGGGTTAGGGTTAGGGTTAGGGTTAGGGTTAGGGTTAGGGTTAGGGTTAGGGTTAGGGTTAGGGTTAGGGTTAGGGTTAG